>NW_028156751.1:0-36209 GCF_964263955.1 Coregonus lavaretus
AGTCCCTAGCTCAAAGTCTGCAGGAGTCTCCAAGTGCAAAGACAAAACAATGAGATTCTGGTGAGTTTTTGATGTATTTTTTTCATCCAATCACGACCCGCCCCCCACCTACACCTGCCACCTAGAAGCTCTCCATCAACCTTGGGCACACACTCGCACAGAAGCACACACACACAAACATGCACGCACATTCACACACACACACACACATGGTAGTGAGTCAGAGGCTCTAACCAGGAAGGATCACAGTGAAGCATTCCTTCCCCATCATTTCAACTGCTCAGCCGTTACGAAGCAACATCAAGGCCACCGAGCACAGCCCACATGCACAGTAGGCATAAACACTGGAGTGAACGATTGTACTTGGAAGAGATAAGATGGAAGGATGAGATAGAGAGGGGCAGAATCATGCAGAGAAGAAGAGTGTGTGATGTAGAAGTGAATTAGTGGCGTGCAGTCTGCAGGGTCGCTACATAGACACACACATACACACACACACATTGTGTTTCACTAACAAACCTACACAGACGTTGGCATATAAAGTCAGAAACACTGCACTGCACACACCACTAAAAGCCTCTACTACATGCCCACTAATGGTGACAAGACCCTGCTAACCAGATCAACTAGTATAATGATTCCCTGCCAATGTTCCTGACACGTCGCTGTGCTCTCACTTTGTCTTCCGCCAGACGACATCTAAAGACATTAACTCCACTGGGTCTTCTCTGAGGTTCAGGTTCTAGCGCAGTTTGCACTCAAATGAGATGGAAAAAAACGTGGGTCCTTCCATCACAGTCCTGCAGTGAAGTATGGCCACTGTCCATGGTCCTGAATCTATGTGATTGTGTTTACATGAAAGAAACAAATGTCTCACATAGCTAGTCGAACGCCCAACTTCTCATTGAGACAACCCTGAAACATCAATCCATGGGCAAGTCTGTTCCACATTTTTATTTGTGCCGAAATCAAAATGAGAGAACAGTTATCTTGCTAATTCAGCCGGCTATCATGTGAAGTGCCGTCTTTATTGTATTACTTTGGTGTGCTTTGGTTTGGTTATCAATGCACAAGCATATTTTTCCCATTCCTATCGATTATTTCATTAAGTCATGAAAAACATTTTACTGTGTGTGAAGTTTCAAATGCATTTGTCATTACTAAATGTGTATTGTGCTAAATATTTGAACATTTAAAAAAAATTACACACAAAAACACATTTGATTAATAAAATGTTTATTCAGTTGTCTTTCATTGGTCCCCAACTCGCGGCTCAGACACAAATAAAGCTAGTTAGCCCTGAGTAAGCCTGCCCCGAAGCAGGTTTGATCTGAATGATTTGTTGCCATCGAAATGTACCTGGCTAAAAGGTGAGCTACCTTCGTGGTACTGGTTATCCCGAGTTTAACTCAGAGTTAACCAAAGTTACCTTGCTAACTCCTCAAACTACATTAGTAGTATAGGGCTCAGGACCTGCTTTATGATTTTACTCTTAAAGGGCCAATCTGTGATTGCTACATACATTTTTAGCCATACATAGCCATGAGACTTGAAGAATATAACTTATAAATGCGGCATGAGCTTAGTTGAACTGTCTAATCCCATCAGAAACCAAAATATAAGCTTGTTTTATGCCATTGTTTGTAAACAATGTAATTGTAAACAAACACTGTATAGCTTCAAAACATGGTCAAAACTATCACTTTGATCTCATGGATGGTCAGTCCTTGTATAGTGGCTTGTGAAAGTTTTCACCCACCTTGGCATTTTTCCTAATATGTTGCCTTACAAACTGGAATTAAAATGGATTTTGGGGGGTTTGTATCATTTGATTTACACAACATGCCTACCACTTTGAAGATGCAAAATAGTTTTTCTTGTGAAACAAACAAGAAATAAGACAAAAAAAACAGAAAACTTGAGCATGCATAACTATTCACCCCCCCCTCAAAGTCAATACTTATTAGAGCCACCTTTTGCAGCAATTACAGCTGCAAGTCTCTTGGGGTATGTCTCTATAAGCTTGGCACATCTAGCCACTGGGATTTTTGCTCATTCTTTAAGGCAAAACTGCTCCAGCTCCTTCAAGTTGGATGGGTTCCGCTGGTGTACAGCAATCTTTAAGTCATACCACAGATTCTCAATTGGATTGAGGTCTGGGCTTTGACTAGGCCATTCCAAGACATTTAAATGTTTCCCCTTAAACCACTCAAGTGTTGCTTTAGCAGTATGCTTAGGGTCATTGTCCTGCTGGAAGGTGAACCTCTGTCCCAGTCTCAAATCTCTGGAAGACTGAAACAGGTTTCCCTCAAGAATTTCCCTGTATTTAGCGTCATCCATCATTCCTTCAATTCTGACCAGTTTCCCAGTCCCTGCCAATGGTGTTCTCGGGGTGATGAGAGGTGTTGGGTTTGCGCCAGACATAATTTTAGTCTAATCTGACCAATGTACCTTCTTCCATATGTTTGGGGAATCTCCCACATGCCTTTTGGCGAATACCAAATGTGTTTGCTTATTTTTTTCTTTAAGCAATGGCTTTTTTCTGGCCACTCTTCCATAAAGCCCAGCTCCGTGGAGTGTAAGGCTTAAAATGGTCTTATGGACAGATACTCCAATCTCCGCTGTGGAGCTTTGCAGCTCCTTCAGGGTTATCTTTGGTCTCTTTGTTGCCTCTCTGATTAATGCCCTCCTTGCCTGGTCCGTGAGTTTTGGTGGGCGGCCCTCTCTTGGCAGGTTTGTTGTGGTGCCATATTCTTTCAATTTTTTAAAATAATGGATTTAATGGTGCTCCGTAGGATGTTCAAAGTTTCGTATATTTTTTTATAACCCAACCCTGATCTGTACTTCTCCACAACTTTGTCCCTGACATGTTTGGAGAGCTCCGTGGTCTTCATGGTGCCGCTTGCTTGGTGGTGCCCTTTGCTTAGTGGTGTTGCAGACTCTGGGGCCTTTTAGAATAGGTGTATATATACTGAGATCATGTGACAGATCATGTGACACTTAGATTGCACACAGGTGGACTTTATTTAACTAATTATGTGACTTCGGAAGGTAATTGGTTGCACCAGATCTTATTTAGGGACTTCATAGCAAAGGGGGTGAATACATATGCACGCACCATTCTTCCGTTATTAATTTTTTTATTTCACTTCACCAATTTGAACTATTTTGTGTATGTCCATTACATGAAATCCAAATAAAAATCAATTTAAATTACAGGTTGTAATGCAACAAAATAGGAAAAATGCCAAGGGGGATGAATACTTTTGCAAGGCACTGTCTATGAATTTGAGAGTGGTTACATTTCTCCAGCCCCATCCCTGAGCAGTTTACCCAAAAAGGTGGTGGGGTGAGGCTTTGTTGTTGTTTGAAATGCAGATTGCTGCCTTAAGGATATAACGTAAGACTATAAACGATGTAGAGAAAACTGATCCTAGACCATCACTTTATGGCAACCTCTCCCTAGAGTCTGGTGACTAATGAACTTCAATTAACAACAAGTGTGCTATTTTGAGACAGGGGTATGTAGGCCTGTAGAAAGTGTGTGGAGACTGGACCGGAACATGTGCGCTCAGTGGTTCTTAACGAGCGTGTTTGTTTCTGTGTCTGTGGCTAATACTTTTCTATCATGCACATCTCATCGTTCTATCGCTCTAAATAGAAGGCATAGCCTGTTTGTTAAGCCTGCATCCATTCATCTCTCCTTATATTTTGTCATTTATCCCTCTCCTTTATATGTCTGTCTCTCCATCGCTCTCTATTTCTTTCCTCTACCTTTTCTGGTCTGTGCTTTTCTATCCCTCCAACAGTGGTTCCTCTGTTTTGTGTTCCCTTGGGGGTCTCTCTCTCTCTCTCTCTCTCAGCAGTGTGTCCTTGATAAGGACACTCCAGGCCTTTCACTACAGTAATGGACTAACGCCTTGAAAGAGAGGAACACGTGCACACGCACTAGGATACATTATGATTCACTAACAAACTTACACAGACGTTGACATATAAAGTCAGAAACACTGCACTGCACTGCACACACACAGAGAGGAACATTGCTCCCGTTCATCAAATATTCCTGATCCAACCCACTGCTTTCCCATCATCATCATCATCATCTTCTCTCCTGCTGCTCCAGCCTGAGAGGAGAGTAAGACACGTGCTGTTTTAATTAATCTGCTGGTAGAACGTTATAGCACTGAAAGTCAATTAAATCACAAATTTTGTTATAGATTCACAAAATCTCATTTATCATTGCCTGCCAGCAATATCGAACTCGAGGAGTTTGCAATATCGGAATACAAGCCATTGTTTTAGTTAGTAAATTGTTCTTCTATATTTGGTGCTGGGGACCAACAGGGCATTCAGGCTTTTGTTCTAACCCAGTTTTAAAAACATTAGTTAACTAATCCCCAAGCTTTTAAAGGAAAGATTCACCCATTTTGTATGTTATATAGTTTTTGTGCATCTCTTAGCGATGTTCTGTCGATTTGCGGGGTCATTTCATGTTTTTATGTGTATCTGAACTAATGCTGTTCAAGCAGGCAGAAATACAGCCAATATGACGAGTTTTGCATCATGATATAACATTAAAAATGGGTGAATCTTTAACAGTTTACTCTAGTGTGATTGTACTGGAAAGACCCCTTAAAAACTGATCCAGAATCAGATATTTTTTCTCCCCTTATCCTCAACCAATGTGACCAAAACTGCCCCTGAGTCAGTTGTTAAGAAGAACAAACACTAACACAGCTAGGAGGCATAAAGAGAGAGAGGCCCAGTTTAGACTCCCCTCCGCTCGACAAAAACACTGCAACAAATCGAGTTTAAAGACAAGCCTCAGCTTCCTCTTAATCTCTGTTTTCTCTCCAGACACCAGCAGAACATCAAATCAAATCACATTTTATTTGTCACATACACGTGTTTAGCAGATGTTATAGCGGGTGTAGCAAAATGCTTGTGCTTTTAGCTCCAACAGTGCAGTAATATCTAACAAGTAATATCTAATAATTTCACAATATATACCCAATACACACAAAACTAGTAAGGAATGGGATTTAAGAATATATACATTTATGGACAAGCAATGACAGAGCGGCATGGACTAAGATACAGTAGAATATTATAGAATAGAATGCAGTATATACATATGAGATGAGTAGTGCAAGATATGTAAACATTATTAAAGTGACTAGTGTTCCATTTCAATAGGCAGCAGCAGCCTCTAATGTGCTAGTGATGGCTATTTAACAGTCTGCTGGCCTTGAGATAGAAGCTGTTTTTCATTCTCTCGGTCCCAGCTTTGATGCACCTGTACTGACCTCGCCTTCTGGATGATAGCGGGGTGAACAGGCAGTGGCTCAGGTGGTTGATGTCCTTGATGATCTTTTTGGCCTTCCTGTGACATCGGGTGTTGTATGTGTCTCGGAAGGTGGGTAGTTTGCCACCGGTAATGCGTTTGGCAGACCGCACCACCCTCTGAAGAGCCCTGCGGTTGTGGGCGGTGCAGTTGCCGTACCAGGCGGTGATACAGCCCAACAGGATGCTCTCAATTGTGCATCTGTAAAAGTTTGTGAGGGTTTTAGATGCTAGGCTCTGTTGCGCCTTCTTCACCACACTGTCTGCGTGGGTGGACCATTTCAGTTTGTCGGTGATGTGTACGCCAAGGAACTTGAAGCTTTCCACCTTCTCCACTGCGGTCCCGTCGATGTGGATAAGGGGGTGCACCCTCTGCTGTTTCCTGAAGTCCACGATCATCTCCTTTTTTTGTTGATGTTGAGTGAGAGGTTATTTTCCTGGCACCACACTTCCAGAGCCCTCAACTCCTCCCTGTAGGTGGTCTCATCATTGTTGGTAATCAAGCCTACTACTGTTGTGTCGTCTGCAAACTTGATGATTGAGTTGGAGGCGTGCTTGGCCATGCAGTCATGGGTGAACAGGGAGTACAGGAGGGGGCTGAGCACAAACCCTTGTGGGGCCCCAGTGTTGAGGATCAGCGAAGTGGAGATGTTGTTTCCTACCTTCACCACCTAGGGGTGGCCCGTCAGGAAGTCCAGGACCCATTTGCACAGGGCGGGATTCAGACCCAGGGCCTCGAGCTTAATGATGAGCTTGGAGGGTACTATGGTGTTGAATGCTGAGCTATAGTCAATGAACAGCATTCTTACATAGGTATTCCTCTTGTGCAGATGGGATAGGGCAGTGTGCAGTGTGATGGCGATTGCATCGTCTGTGGATCTATTGGGGCGGTAAGCAAATTGAAGTGGGTCTAGGGTGAGAGGTAAGGTAGAGGTGATATGATTTTTGACTAGTCTCTCAAAGCACTTCATGATGACAGAGGTGAGTGCTACAGGGCGATAGTCATTTAGTTCAGTTACCTTTGCTTTCTTGGGTCCAGGAACAATGGTGGCCATCTTGAAGCATGTGGGAACAGCAGACTGGGAAATGGAGAGATTGAATATGTCCGTAAACACACCAGCCAGCTGGTCTGCGCATGCTCTGAGGACGCGGCTAGGGATGCTGTCTGGGCCGGCAGCCTTGCAGGGGTTAACATGCTTAAATGTCTTAATAACGTCGGCCATGGAGAAGGAGAGGCCACATTCCTTGGTAGTGGGCCTCGTCAGTGGCACTGTGTTATAATAATAATATGCCATTTAGCAGACGCTTTTATCCAAAGCGACTAACAGTCATGCGTGCATAAATTTTTTGTGTATGGGTGGTCCCGGGGATCGAACCCACTACCTTGGCGTTACAAGCGCCGTGCTCTACCAGCTGAGCTACAGAGGACCACAAAGCAGGTGAAGAAGGTGTTTAGCTTGTCTGGAAGCGAGACGTCAGTGTCGGCGACGTGGCTGGTTTTCCTTTTGTAGTCCGTGATTGTCTGTAGACCCTGCCACATACGTCTCGTGTCTGAGCCTTTGAATTGCGACTCCACTTTGTCTCTATACTGATGTTTTGCCAGTTTAATTGCCTTGCGGAGTGAATAGCTACACTGTTTGTATTCTGCCATATTCCCAGTCACCTTGCCATGGTTGAATGCTGCCATCTATCCACGGTTTCTGGTTAGGGTAGGTTTTAATAGTCACAGTGGGCACAACATCACCTATACACTTCCTGATAAACTCAGTCACCGTTTCAGTGTATACGTCTAAATTATTTTCGGAAGCTACCTGGAACATATCCCAGTCCACGTGATCAAAACAATCTTGAAGCGTGGATTCCGATTGGTCAGACCAGCATTGAATAGTCCTTAGCACGGGTACTTCCTGTTTGAGTGTCTGCCTATAGGAAGGGAAAAGCAAAGTGGAGTCGTGGTCAGATTTGCCGAAAGGAGGGCGGGGGAGGGCCTTATAACCATCCCGGAACTTGGAATAGCAATGGTCGAGGATTTTAGCAGCGCGAGTACAACAGTCGATTTGTTGATAGAACTTCGGCAGCCTAGTCCTCAGATTTGCTTTATTAAAATCCCCGGCTACAATAAATGCAGCCTCAGGATATGTGGTTTCCAGTTTGCATAAGGTCCAGTGAAGTTCTTTGAGGGCCGTCGTGGTATCGGCTTGAGGGGGGATATACACGGGGCCGTGACTATAACCAAAGAAAATTCTCTTGGGAGATAATACGGTCGGCATTTGATTGTGAGATATTCTAGGTCGGGTGAACAGAAGAACTTGAGTTCCTGTATGTTACTACAATTACACCATGAGTCGTTAATCATGAAACACACACCTTCGCCCTTCTGCTTCCCGGAGAGATATTTATTCCTGTCTGCGAGATGAACTAAGAACCCATCTGGCTGGACCGATTCCGACAGAATATCCCAAGAGAGCCATGATTCTGTGAAACAGAGTATGTTACAAGCCTTCATGTCTCTCTGGAAAGAAATCCTTGCCCGTAGTTCGTTGACTTTGTTAACCAAAGACTGAACATTAGCGAGTAGAATACTTGGAAGTGGTGGGTGGTTTGTGCACCTCCTAAGTCGAACCAGCAGGCCGCTCTCCTTCACTGGCAATGTTTTGGGTCAGCCGCTGGAATCAGTTCAGTTTCCTGGGGAGTGCAAACAAACGATCTGTTTCGGGAAAGTCGTATTGCTGGTGAGTTACCGCTTTTTTTTCTCTCTCTCTCTCTCTCACTCTCTCTCTCTCTCTCTCTCTCTCTCTCTCACTCTCTCTCTCTCTCTCTCTCTCTCTCTCTCTCTCTCATTACATTATATAATCCCGTGAACAGGCTCAGTGCCTTGAACGGGCAGAGCGAGAGGGCCGTCACACAGTTCAGTTGCATCACTCTCTCCCAGTCAGTCACAGATTGAACCAGGTGTTCTCTATATGGAGGTAGAATCATGACTTAATTATACAAGCATATCAAGTATGATTTGCACATGTAAAATATGAGTTGCACATACATACTGAGTTTCGTAGTTGCAAGCGCATAACGTGATGTGTGAATAAATACAACAATACTTGCAAACAGGTAAGTTGATATGTGAATAAATTCAATAAGATTTACAAGCATGCAACTCATTTACTAAACTTGTGAATCTCCTTCTGTGAATCAAAAACACGAGCTCTGGTGGACAGGGCTTTATCTTCCGACCAATCGAGTGAGGTGTTGTCATTCTTGAACGTGCTTTCACATTTTACAGGGTTCCGGTCTGGAAGCACGCTTTCTACTGTGCTAAATATGGATAAAATGTGTTCAAATTAATAGCTAGCTAACTAAATGATATACTATATATCCAGAAGTATGTGGACACCCCTTCAAATTAGTGGATTTGGCTATTTCAGCCACACCCATTGCTTATAGGTGTATAAAATCTAGCACACATCCATGCAATCCCCATAGACAAACATTGGCAGTAAAATGGTCTTACTGAAGAGCTCAGTGACTTTCAACGTGGAACAGTCATAGGATGCCACCTTTCCAACAAGTCAGTTCGTCAAATTTCTGCCCTGCTAGAGCTGCCCCGGTCAACTGTAAGTACTGTTATTGTAAAGTGGAAACGTCTAGGAACAACAACGGCTTAGCCGTGAAGTGGTAGGCAACACAAGCTCACAGAATAGGACCGCCAAGTGCTGAAGCGCATAGCGCGTAAAAATCGTCTGTCCTCGGTTGTAACACTCACTACCAACTTACAAACTGCCTCTGGAAGCAACGTCAGCACAATAACTGTTCATCGGGAGCTTCATGAAATGGGTTTCCATGGCCAAGTAGCCGCACACAAGCCTAAGATCAACATGCACAATGCCAAGCGTCGGCTGGAGGGGTGTAAAGCTCGCCGCCATTGGACTCTGGAGCAGTGGAAACGCGTTGTCTGTAATGAATCATGCTTCACCATCTGGCAGTCCGACGGACAAATCTGGGTTGGGCGGATGCCAGGAGAACGCTATCTGCCCCAATGCATAGTGCCAACTGTAAAGTTTGGTGGAGGAGGAATAATGGTCTGGGGCTGTTTTTCATGGTTTGGGCTAGGCCCCTTAGTTCCATTGAAGGGAAATCTTAACACTACAGCATACAATGACATTCTAGATGATTCTGTGCTTCCAACTTTGTGGCAACAGTTTGGGGAAGGCCCTTTCCTATTTTAGCACAACAATGCCCCCGTGCACAAAGCGAGGTCCATACAGAAATGGTTTGTCGAAATCTGTGTGGAAGAACTTGACTGACCTGCACAGATCCCTGACCTCAACCCCATTGAACACCTTTGGGATGAATTGGAACACTGACTGCTAGCCAGACCTAATCGCCTAACATCAGTGCCCGACCTCACTAATGCTCTTGTGGCTGAATGGAAGCAAGTCCCCGCAGCAATGTTCCAACATCTAGTGGAAAGCCTTCCCAGAAGAGTGGAGTCTGTTATAGCATCAAAAGGGGGACCAACTCCATATTAATGCCCATGATTTTGGAATGGGATGTTCGACGAGTAGGTGTCCACATATTTTTGGTCATGTAGTGTATTTACAGAATTTCAAAGCTACAACAAGACGTTAGTGAGGAAGATGAATGGAAGAATGAAACAAGTGTTTCCACATAGCATAACTGCTACAAAGCTGATGCTTTTCTATTGGCATTACATGGCTAGCTAGCATTTGAGCCTTCTGGCTAGCCTGTATCTAGTGGTTGCTATGTTGTGTATCAGAGCAATAGGTCTAGCTATGTACTTGTCATTTAGTTGAGAATAACATTCAAAAATAATTGTTTGCTCTGTGTATATTTGGTGTGTAGTTGGTTGGCTTTGCTAGTTAGCAAGCTAGCTTGCTAATAATGTTTTGAGGAGAACAGGCTAGCTCCCTGTAGAATCAAGACAAGAGGGGATGGGGAAGAGGATTAGATGCAGTTGCTTCATCTGCAGTTGCTTCATCTGCAGTTGCTTCATCTGGCTGCTGCAGTGCCCAGGCGAGATGAGCTAGCTAGATGCCAATGTCGAACCAATTAAATTATATTAATTTTATTTGCTTGCTATATGAACAGATTTTCCTGAAAATGTCTATCTCATATAGCTAGCTAGTTGTTGTTGTTGTTCTAGTGTCTGTTAAATGTAACAGCCACAACATCATTTTATTTAACCTTTATTTAACTATGCAAGTCAGTTAAGAACAAATTCTTATTTACAATGACGGCCTACCCCGGCCAAACCCTCCCCTAACCCGGACGATGCTGGGCCAATTGTGCGCCGCCCTATGGGACTCCCGATCACGGCCGGTTGCGTCTGTAGTGACACCTCTAGCACTGCGATGCAGTGCCTTTGACCGCTGCGCCACTCGGTCCCCCTCATGATCGTGTAGTCTGCAGACCAGTGAGGAGGAGAAAAGCCTGCTTTGGGTGATCTAGCTAGAACAACATCAACTAGCTAGCTATAATATTAGATAAACATGTTCAGGAAAAGCATGGCTAGAGCTAGCTATCTGTAGTAATTGTATTATTTGAAACCACCACATGGACATCATCTGTATCTGTGTTACATTCCATATTATGTTTTAATCTATTTGTACTGTATTGCTATCTGTCTCTAGTACAAATCATCAGCATAAAGAATACTGAATTCTGTTTGAATTGTCAAGAAAGTCAGATAATGTTGTGGCTCTCTTTTAGATCTGCTAAGCACACCTCTGCCTCTGCTAGACACAACCACTGCCTCAGAGTGGTTGTTAGGGCCTCCTGTAGCTCAGTTGGTAGAGCATGGTGCTTGCAACGCCAGGGTTGTGGGTTCGATACCCACGGGGGGCCAGTATGAAAAATGTATGCACTCACTAACTGTAAGTCGCTCTGGATAAGAGCGTCTGCTAAATGACTAAAATGTAAATGTAAGCTACCCCCCTTTCTCTCTGTGTCTCCCCTCCCGGTGGAGCTGAGCCCCTAATCGTTCTGACTGCAGCTGTGGAACCCTGGCCTGATTTCACCGGGCGTTCTACCTTGTCCGGGACCCCTGCTGACTAGGTACTGTAGTCACTGTGCCTCTGCATTGCTAGTTCTTTAGAGTTTTAGGCTGGGTATCTGTAAAGCACTTTGTGACTGTTGATCAGGGCTGTCCTGATTAACGTGAGACAATAGTCATGCATTTGTAACAAGAACAGTGAGTTTTGTTTTGGGGTTGTATATCCATATTTTCCAAATGTAAACATTTAGCTGATCTGGAGTGGACTACATTTGAAATTAAATGATTCGCTAGGATGACTAACATCCATCATTATCCATGACTACCATCCACATGCAATCCACCAGCACCTTGGTCAGGGAGGTGACCAATAATCCAATGACCACTCTGGACAGAGCTCCAGAGTTCCTCTGTGGAGATGGGAGAATCTTCCAAAAGATCAACCACCTCTGCAGCACTCCACCAATCAGGCCTTTATGGTAGAGTGGCCAGACGGAAGCAACTCCTCAGTAAAACGCACATGACAGCCCGCTTGGAGTTTTCCAAAAGGCACCTAAAGGACTCTTAGACCATTAGAAACAAAATTCTCTGGTCTGATGAAACCAAGATTGAACTCTTTGGCCTAATTGCCAAGCGTCACGTCTGGACAAAACCTGGCACCACCCCTACGGTAAAGCACGGTGGTGGCAGCATCATGCTGTGGGGATGTTTTTCAGCGGCAGGGACTGGGAGACTAGTCAGGATCGAGGGAAAGATGAACGGAGCAAAGTACAGAGAGATCCTTGATGAAAACCTGCTCCAGAGCGCTCAGGACCTCAGACTGGGGCGAAGGTTTACCTTCCAACAGGACAACGACCCTAAGCACACAGTCAAGACAACGCAGGAGTGGCTTCGGGACAAGTCTCTGAATGTCCTTGAGTAGCCCAGCCAGAGCCTGGACTTCAACCCGATTGGAACGTCTCTGGAGAGACCTGAATATAGCTGTGCAGCGACACTCCCCATCCAACCTGACAGAGCTTGAGAGGATTTGCAGAGAAGAATGGGAGAAACTCCCCAAATACAGGTGTGCCAAGCTTGTAGCGTCATACCCAAGAAGACCCAAGGCTGTAAACACTGCCAAAGGTGCTTCAACAATGTACTGAGTAAAGGGTCTGAATACTTATGTAAATGTGATATTTCACTTTTTTATTTTTAATACATTTGCAAACATTTCTAAAAACCAGTTTTTGCTTTGTCATTATGGGGTATTGTGTGTAGATTGATGAGGGGAAAACCATTTAATCCCATTTAGAATAAGGCTGTAATGTAACAAAATGTGGAAAAAGTCAAGGGGTCTGAAAACTTTCCGAATTTCACAAGTCACTTGGAGTATTTTATGTTGCCTTTTTAAATGTTTGCTAAGACGATGTATGTATTGTTACTTTGTACATGTTGAAACAGTCTCATTAGTTTTGGGCTAGACCATGATCTGTAAATGTCTCCTCTTCATAAAAAGTTGAGTGAAATCTCGGATTTGTATTAAGTATGCATGTAAAGTGGACTTGAGTGCTGAAAACCAAAACGTATAAAACTTAATTGACCAGGAGAGATACAGTGGCTTGCGAAAGTATTCACCCCCCTTGGCATTTTTCCTATTTTGTTGCTTTACAACCTGGAATTAAAATTAATTTTGGGGGGGTTTGTATCATTTGATTTACACAACATGCCTACCGCTTTGAAGATGCAAAATATTTTTTATTGTGAAACAAACAAGAAATAAGACAAAAAAACAGAAAACTTGAGCGTGCATAACTATTCACCCCCCCAAAGTCAATACTTTGTAGAGACACCTTTTGCAGCAATTACAGCTGCAAGTCTCTTGGGGTATGTCTCTATAAGCTTGGCACATCTAGCCACTGGGATGTTTGCCCATTCTTCAAGGCAAAACTGCTCCAGGTCTGGGCTTTGACTAAGCCATTCCAAGACATTTAAATGTTTCCCCTTAAACCACTCGAGTGTTGCTTTAGCAGTATGCTTAGGGTCATTGTCCTGCTGGAAGGTGAACCTCCGTCCCAATCTCAAATCTCTGGAAGACTGAAACAGGTTTCCCTCAAGAATTTCCCTGTATTTAGTGCCATTCATCATTCCTTCAATTCTGACCAGTTTCCCAGTCCCTGCCGATGAAAAACATCCCCACAGCATGATGCTGCCACCACCATGCTTCACTGTGGGAATAGTGTTCTCGGGGTGATGAGAGGTGTTGGGTTTGCGCCAGACATAGCGTTTTCCTTGATGGCCAAAAAGCTCAATTTTAGTCTCATCTGACCAGAGTACCTTCTTCCATATGTTTGGGGAGTCTCCCACATGCCTTTTGGCGAACACCAAACGTGTTTGCTTATTTTTTAATTTAAGCAATGGCTTTTTTCTGGCCACTCTTCTGCAAAGCCCAGATCTGTGGAGTGTATGGCTTAAAGTGGTCCTATGGAAAGATACTCCAATCTCCACTGTGGAGCTTTGCAGCTCCTTCAGGGTTATCTTTGGTCTCTTTAAAAATCGTCTGTCCTCGGTTGTAACACTCACTACCAACTTCCAAACTGCCTCTGGAAGCAACGTCAGCACAATAACTGTTCATTGGGAGCTTCATGAAATGGGTTTCCATGGCCAAGTAGCCGCACACAAGCCTAAGATCAACATGCACAACGCCAAGCGTCGGCTGGAGGGGTGTAAAGCTCGCCACCATTGGACTCTGGAGCAGTGGAAACGCGTTGTCTGTAATGAATCATGCTTCACCATCTGGCAGTCCAACGGACAAATCTGGGTTTGGTGGATGCCAGGAGAACGCTATCTGCCCCAATGCATAGTGCCAACTTTAAAGTTTGGTGGAGGAGGAATAATGGTCTGGGGCTGTTTTTCATGGTTTGGGCTAGGCCCCTTAGTTCCATTGAAGGGAAATCTTAACACTACAGCATACAATGACATTCTAGATGATTCTGTGCTTCCAACTTTGTGGCAACAGTTTGGGGAAGGCCCTTTCCTATTTTAGCACAACAATGCCCACGTGCACAAAGCGAGGTCCATACAGAAATGGTTTGTCAAAATCTGTGTGGAAGAACTTGACTGGCCTGCACAGATCCCTGACCTCAACCCCATTGAACACCTTTGGGATGAATTGGAACACTGACTGCTAGCCACATCTAATCGCCTAACATCAGTGCCCGACCTCACTAATGCTCTTGTGGCTGAATGGAAGCAAGTCCCCGCAGCAATGTTCCAACATCTAGTGGAAAGCCTTCCCAGAAGAGTGGAGTCTGTTATAGCATCAAAAGGGGGACCAACTCCATATTAATGCCCATGATTTTGGAATGGGATGTTCGACGAGTAGGTGTCCACATATTTTTGGTCATGTAGTGTATTTACAGAATTTCAAAGCTACAACAAGACGTTAGTGAGGAAGATGAAGGGAAGAATGAAACAAGTGTTTCCAAATAGCATAACCGCTACAAAGCTGATGCTTTTCTATTGGCATTACATGGCTAGCTAGCATTTGAGCCTTCTGGCTAGCCTGTATCTAGTGGTTGCTATGTTGTGTATCAGAGCAATAGGTCTAGCTATGTACTTGTCATTTAGTTGAGAATAAAATTAGAAAATAATAGTTTGCTCTGTGTATATTTGGTGTGTAGTTGGTTGGCTTTGCTAGTTAGCAAGCTAGCTTGCTAATAATGTTTTGAGGAGAACAGGCTAGCTCCCTGTAGAATCAAGACAAGAGGGGATGGGGAAGAGGATTAGATGCAGTTGCTTCATCTGCAGTTGCTTCATCTGCAGTTGCTTCATCTGGCTGCTGCAGTGCCCAGGCGAGATGAGCTAGCTAGATGCCAATGTCGAACCAATTAAATTATATTAATTTTATTGGCTTGCTATATGATCAGATTTTCCTGAAAATGTCTATCTCATATAGCTAGCTAGTTGTTGTTGTTGTTCTAGTGTCTGTTAAATGTAACAGCCACAACATCATTTTATTTAACCTTTATTTAACTATGCAAGTCAGTTAAGAACAAATTCTTATTTACAATGACGGCCTACCCCGGCCAAACCCTCCCCTAACCCGGACGATGCTGGGCCAATTGTGCGCTGCCCTATGGGACTCCCGATCACGGCTGGTTGCGTCTGTAGTGACACCTCTAGCACTGCGATGCAGTGCCTTAGACACTCGGTCCCCCTCATGATTGTGTAGTCTGCAGACCAGTGAGGAGGAGAAAAGCCTGCTTTGGGTGATCTAGCTAGAACAACATCAACTAGCTAGCTATAATATCAGATAAACATGTTCAGGAAAAGCATGGCTAGAGCTAGCTATCTGTAGTAATTGTATTATTTGAAACCCCCACATGCACATAATCTGTATCTGTGTTACATTCCATATTATGTTTTAATCTATTTGTACTGTATTGCTATCTGTCTCTAGTACAAATCATCAGCATAAAGAATACTGAATTCTGTTGAATTGTCAAGTAAGTCAGATAATGTTGTGGCTCTCTTTTAGATCTGCTAAGCACACCTCTGCTAGACACAACCACTGCCTCAGAGTGGTTGTTAGGGCCTCCTGTAGCTCAGTTGGTAGAGCATGGTGCTTGCAACGCCAGGATTGTGGGTTCGATACCCACGGGGGGCCAGTATGAAAAATGTATGCACTCACTAACTGTAAGTCGCTCTGGATAAGAGCGTCTGCTAAATGACTAAAATGTAAATGTAAGCTACCCCCCTTTCTCTCTGTGTCTCCCCTCCCAGTGGAGCTGAGCCCCTAATCGTTCTGACTGCAGCTGTGGAACCCTGGCCTGATTTCACCGGGCGTTCTACCTTGTCCGGGACCCCTGCTGACTAGGTACTGTAGTCACTGTGCCTCTGCATTGCTAGTTCTTTAGAGTTTTAGGCTGGGTATCTGTAAAGCACTTTGTGACTGTTGATCAGGGCTGTCCTGATTAACGTGAGACAATAGTCATGCATTTGTAACAAGAACAGTGAGTTTTGTTTTGGGGTTGTATATCCATATTTTCCAAATGTAAACATTTAGCTGATCTGGAGTGGACTACATTTGAAATTAAATGATTCGCTAGGATGACTAACATCCATCATTATCCATGACTACCATCCACATGCAATCCACCAGCACCTTGGTCAGGGAGGTGACCAATAATCCAATGACCACTCTGGACAGAGCTCCAGAGTTCCTCTGTGGAGATGGGAGAATCTTCCAAAAGATCAACCACCTCTGCAGCACTCCACCAATCAGGCCTTTATGGTAGAGTGGCCAGACGGAAGCAACTCCTCAGTAAAACGCACATGACAGCCCGCTTGGAGTTTGCCAAAAGGCACCTAAAGGACTCTTAGACCATTAGAAACAAAATTCTCTGGTCTGATGAAACCAAGATTGAACTCTTTGGCCTAATTGCCAAGCGTCACGTCTGGACAAAACCTGGCACCATCCCTACGGTAAAGCATGGTGGTGGCAGCATCATGCTGTGGGGATGTTTTTCAGCGGCAGGGACTGGTAGACTAGTCAGGATCGAGGGAAAGATGAACGGAGCAAAGTACAGAGAGATCCTTGATGAAAACCTGCTCCAGAGCGCTCAGGACCTCAGACTGGGGCGAAGGTTTACCTTCCAACAGGACAACGACCCTAAGCACACAGTCAAGACAACACAGGAGTGGCTTCGGGACAAGTCTCTGAATGTCCTTGAGTAGCCCAGCCAGAGCCTGGACTTCAACCCGATGGAACGTCTCTGGAGAGACCTGAATATAGCTGTGCAGCGACACTCCCCATCCAACCTGACAGAGCTTGAGAGGATTTGCAGAGAAGAATGGGAGAAACTCCCCAAATACAGGTGTGCCAAGCTTGTAGCGTCATACCCAAGAAGACCCAAGGCTGTAAACACTGCCAAAGGTGCTTCAACAATGTACTGAGTAAAGGGTCTGAATACTTATGTAAATGTGATATTTCCGTTTTTTATTTTTAATACATTTGCAAACATTTCTAAAAACCAGTTTTTGCTTTGTCATTATGGGGTATTGTGTGTAGATTGATGAGGGGAAAACCATTTAATCCCATTTAGAATAAGGCTGTAATGTAACAAAATGTGGAAAAAGTCAAGGGGTCTGAAAACTTTCCGAATTTCACAAGTCACTTGGAGTATTTTATGTTGCCTTTTTAAATGTTTGCTAAGACGATGTATGTATTGTTACTTTGTACATGTTGAAACAGTCTCATTAGTTTTGGGCTAGACCATGATCTGCAAATGTCTCCTCTTCATAAAAAGTTGAGTGAAATCTCGGATTTGTATTAAGTATGCATGTAAAGTGGACTTGAGTGCTGAAAACCAAAACGTATAAAACTTAATTGACCAGGAGAGATACAGTGGCTTGCGAAAGTATTCACCCCCCTTGGCATTTTTCCTATTTTGTTGCTTTACAACCTGGAATTAAAATTAATTTTGGGGGGGTTTGTATCATTTGATTTACACAACATGCCTACCGCTTTGAAGATGCAAAATATTTTTTATTGTGAAACAAACAAGAAATAAGACAAAAAAACAGAAGACTTGAGCGTGCATAACTATTCACCCCCCCAAAGTCAATACTTTGTAGAGACACCTTTTGCAGCAATTACAGCTGCAAGTCTCTTGGGGTATGTCTCTATAAGCTTGGCACATCTAGCCACTGGGATGTTTGCCCATTCTTCAAGGCAAAACTGCTCCAGGTCTGGGCTTTGACTAAGCCATTCCAAGACATTTAAATGTTTCCCCTTAAACCACTCGAGTGTTGCTTTAGCAGTATGCTTAGGGTCATTGTCCTGCTGGAAGGTGAACCTCCTGTCACACCCTGGCTCTGGGACTCTATTTGTTGAGCCAGGGTGTGTTTATTCTATGTGTTATATTTCTATGTTGGGGGTTCTAGTTTGTCATTTTCTATGTTGGCCTGAGTGACTCCCAATCAGAGGCAACGAGTGTCAGCTGTTTGCTGGTTGTCTCTGATTGGGAGCCATATTTAAACTGTCGGTTTTCCTTTGTGTTTTGTGGGTTCTTGTTTCAAGTTGGTTGTGTTTTACCGTGTACTGTCACGTTACCGTCTTTTGTTGTTTTGATCACGTTTCGCTAAATAAATGAGTATGTTTGCCTGCAACGCTGCGCCTTGGTCTACTCCTTACCCTGACGATCGTGACACCTCCGTCCCAATCTCAAATCTCTGGAAGACTGAAACAGGTTTCCCTCAAGAATTTCCCTGTATTTAGTGCCATTCATCATTCCTTCAATTCTGACCAGTTTCCCAGTCCCTGCCGATGAAAAACATCCCCACAGCATGATGCTGCCACCACCATGCTTCACTGTGGGAATAGTGTTCTCGGGGTGATGAGAGGTGTTGGGTTTGCGCCAGACATAGCGTTTTCCTTGATGGCCAAAAAGCTCAATTTTAGTCTCATCTGACCAGAGTACCTTCTTCCATATGTTTGGGGAGTCTCCCACATGCCTTTTGGCGAACACCAAACGTGTTTGCTTATTTTTTAATTTAAGCAATGGCTTTTTTCTGGCCACTCTTCCGCAAAGCCCAGATCTGTGGAGTGTACGGCTTAAAGTGGTCCTATGGACAGATACTCCAATCTCCACTGTGGAGCTTTGCAGCTCCTTCAGGGTTATCTTTGGTCTCTTTGTTGCCTCTCTGATTAATACCCTCCTTGCCTGGTCCGTGAGTTTTGGTGGGCGGCCCTCTCTTGGCAGGTTTGTTGTGGTGCCATATTCTTTCCATTTTTTAAAATAATGGATTTAATGGTGCTCCGTGGGATGTTCAAAGTTTCTGATATTTTTGTATAACCCGACCCTGATCTGTACTTCTCCACAACTTTGTCCCTGGCCTGTTTGGAGAGCTCCTTGGTCTTCATGGTGCCGCTTGCTTGGTGGTGCCCCTTGCTTAGTGTTGTTGCAGACTCTGGGGCCTTTCAGAACAGGTGTATATATACTGAGATCATGTGACACTTAGATTGCACACAGGTGGACTTTATTTAACTAATTATGTGACTTCTGAAGGTAATTTGTCATCAGATCAGATCTTATTTAGGGGCTTCATAGCAAAGGTGGTGAATACATATGCACGCACCACTTTTCTGTTATTAATTTTTTAGAATTATTTGAAACAAGTTATTTTTAATGCAACAAAATAAGAAAAACGGCAAGGGGGATGAATACTTTTGCAAGGCACTGTAGCTGACAAACATAATTGGATGGCAAGAATCATCACAGACACCCTTGTTTCTTGTTGAATATGTAATATAGTGAAACAAAATGTTTTATATATATATGCTTCAAACTACAGATGTAAGGGCATTGAAGTGGTAAACATAATGGCATAAAATAGGAGAAAATACATTTACAATGGTTATCTCTGTATTAGTATTACCCACATCAGTATTACCCACATCAGCCCATTAAAACACCTAGGTAGAGCAGAGAGGACTTAGAGAGCATGTGGCTTTGCAACACACAGGTGTTTCTCCTCAACACTGGGATGACGTTAACACAGGCCTCACGCCGCTCAGGTAGGAGGCTACCAGAAATAAATAAATAAAAACACAAAACTAATGAAAGAGCACACAGGGCCACAGCACTTTAGGAGCACACAGACACCAAAACTATCCCTGGCATCAATATTTTCAACTGGCTCGGCTCGCTATCACAGCACCACCAATTTCCGTTTATTAAAGGCGGATAGAATTCCTATTGAGAAAGGTGGCGGGAAACAGCCGATGAATCGGCCAAAGTCTGCCAAAAGCTCCAGCACTGTGTTTGTTAAAGTGAAAATCAGGAGATACCCCATTTGTTTGAGCTCCTCTGCAAAAACATACTTGCGTAGTGTGGCACTGTCGTTGACTCCCTTGTGAAGAAGAAGAATATGAGCGTCATTATCATGGTGAAGTACAGGATGGTAGTGGCCGCACTGATGATCTTGGAGAAGTAGTGCACCGCCGTGCACGTTGTACACAAACAGGTAGACTGCCATGAAGAGACTGGTCAGGAATGAATGCCACCACCAGTGAGTCCTATACAAAACACAACACACTCTTTAGGTCTGGCTCAATACACATTTTTGACACTAGTGAGGTCTAAGTGCTTGGATCCATGAGCAGAGATAAATTGAGTGATGTGAGAAAGAAACATTTGCATAATTTAGAATGTTTTCATAAAACTAAAATAGATTTACTGTTGACACGAAGACTTCACACTTGGTATCTTAACATAATGGCACAGATAATCTGGTAAACTGGAAATGTAGGAAATCCATTTTACAAATATTACACAATGCATTTACATGCAAAGAGAGAGAGCACAGTATGCCATTATTGTGATAACCAGATCCATGTATTTATGGCTCCACCCACCTCTTCACACAAGTGGAAGCAGCACAGCAGGATGGTGGCCTTGGAACAGGTGGTGAGGAAAATGATGAACACCAAGAACAGGAACCCAAACCAGATGCTGTTGAGGATGAAGAAGAGCTGGATGAAGATGCAGCCGAAGGGATGGATGCCCCCCATGATGATTTCGGGCACGGGCTTGGTGAAGAAGGAATGTTCATGGATCTGCCGAGTGATCTTCTTAGTTCGCACTGGCTGCTCAATCACCTGGAGCACAGAGAGTAGCATAGAAACTCATCAAGACATTGTTAGTCCCTTATTAGTGTGCTATGTTTTCTCTGATTGTTATGCCAGTGTGAAAGAGATTGCAAACACGGGGGAAATGAACATTATGTAAGATGACCTGAAAGAGTTATTCATACAGACAGTGTGATTGATAGGTGAAACTCACAGGCCTCTTGAAGCTGAAGTAGGCTAGGCGTCCACGAAGGTGAGGGGCATGGAGATGCCAAACCACAAAGCCAAGATGGCCACCAATGTGCCGAAGGGGATGGCTGCCAAGAAGCCCTCCACATACAGGATCAGGTTACCCAGGAAGAAGTCTGCAAACAAGATCCTGAGAGGTAGGGAGAGAAAAGGGGTCGGGAGGGTGGGACAGTGAATATCTCAAAGGAAAAATGGGCAACCACATCACCCTCAAAGTCTAGACATGTTTAAAGATTTTGCTGATCTAGGGTTAGGTCCCACCAGTCCATATCATTTGATTTATTATGAACTAAAAGGCTAAACTGATCCTTGATCTGCACTGGGTCCAGATAAGACAGGCTGATCCTAGCCCCCCGACACATAAGCTAATGCAGAATAATTACTGGGGACTGAGACCGGGGGGTTGCGAGACACTGTGGCCCCGTTCAATGACAGGGCCATCTAGGAAGTAGCTTACCCAACCACTCTGAGGCAGTGGTTGTGTGGCTAGCAGACGCAGAGTTGTGCTTGGCAGATCTAAAAGAGAGGCACAACATTATTTGAATGAGAATTCAGTCCACTTGACAATTCAACAGAATTCAGTATTCTTTATGCTGATGATTTGTACTAGAGACAGATAGCAATACAGTACAAATAGATTAAAACATAATATGGAATGTAACACAGATACAGATGATGTCCATGTGGTGGTTTCAAATAATGTTACTACAGATGTCTATCTGATATTATAGCTAGCTAGTTGAGCAGGCATTTCTACTCCTCGCTGGTCTGCAGATGCATGAATACATGATCATGATGTTGTGGCTGTAACATTTAATGGACATTTCACTACAACAACAACAACAACTAGCTAACTATATCAGATGGACATTTTCAGGAAAAGCAGCTCATAGCAAGCCAATAAAATGTCTATCATTGCATTGGTTCGACATTGACATCTAGCTATCTAATTAAGATAGAATCTGAGCGATCTCACCTTTTTATCACTGTAGCAGTTTGCTGTCATCTCGTCTGGGTACTGCAACACCCCGATTGAAGCAATTGCACATCTAATCCCCTCTTGATTGTACAGGGAGCTAGCCGTTCTCCTCAAAACATTGCTAGCAAGCTAACTAACGTTAGCCAACTTGAGCAGAGATCTCAGCTTGCTAACTAGCAAAGCCAACCAACTACACACCAAATACACAGAACAAACAATAATTTTCTAAACTAATGTTAGTTTCGACCAAATGACAAGATGCTACATTGCTATTGGAATCCAGCCAGAGTGGATTCCCATAATCTGCATTCAGAATGACTGCCAGAGTTAGAAAATTGATTAAGTGAGAGTACCTAAACTATATAAATTGGAACAACGATTTCAGTAATGGGTGCAATACGTACAACTAACAGATTGGATTAGTTTAGAAACATTTATGTTATTTATCTTTGTGAAGCATAAGAAAAATTAATGTATTAATTAATCAATACAATCAATGTAAATGCAAAAACATAGACATTGAATCAATTCAAAAAATTGAACTGCAATTTAGCATGCTGGGAAATATGATGGGCTTGGTTTTGCAGACCAGCAAATTTCTGATTACCTGGAGTCAACGTCATGTGGGATTTGAACTCACAATTTATTGGTTGCCAGCATCCTGAATTTCCCACTATGCCATTTGATCTGTGGGTGTGATAAAGATTGTTAAAAGATTAGAACCAATGGACATTCTCTCGTTTGTCCCTATGGGGGAACCCTTTTGGGTGCCACGTAGAACCCTTTGATTTGTCCCTGTAGCTAGGGGAACCCTTTTGAGTTCCATTTAGAACCTTCTCATGAAGAACCCTCTGGTTCCAGCTAATACCAATGACAGGTTCTACAGTTATACTTATAGGATACTTCAGATGTGCTTATGGCACACACTGTTAAAAATCACCTATCATTTGACAGTAAGTTACCGGCTACTGAGTTGCAGTAAAAATATAGTATTTTTTACAGTTTAATTGTTATTGTTGTAAAATAACTTGTTGTTTACCTTACTTTCACTGCACTTTGAAATGTAGGTGGGGGCAATGTGCTGGCATGGACTAAAATATGTTGCATTTGTGCCAACCGTTAGTGGAAGTGTTGTACCAGTTTAAATGGTTTTATCATTATGTTGATGAAGGTTAAACACCTAATTTTCCAATGCCAGTTCTACAATCTTTGTAAGAGCTTGGAACGATCAAGAGCTGCACTGTTAAAAAGTTACTGGGCATTTTCCAGTAACTTAATAGCAGTTAGTAAACGGGAAGTTCATGTTTAATTTCAAATAACTAACTGTCAGCTTGCTGCAAGTAGTTATTGTAAAATTCACCGTAAATTACTGTGGCTGATCTCTGTCACACTCACTGACATTATGGTGTGGCAGGAAGGTCAGTTTGCTGCCAATCTAGAGGTTAAGGCCAGGTGAGGCTGGTTCCCAATTGCTCACCACAAAGAAAGCTTAAAAGTTGTCACCTAATGTTATAAGCTTTCTTGTAATCAGAAAAGTTCATTGAAGGTACAGTGAGCTACTGCAGCTAGTTGCAAGTATGTTACTGTGCATTTTACAATAACTTACTGACACTTAGATTGCCAGTATGTTACTGACAGTTAGTTTCCAGTGAGTTACTAGCAGTTACTGGCTATTAAGAGACTGTGAATTGTACAATAATTTATTGACAGCTGGATGCCAATTCAGAAACACAAAATTCACAGTAACTTGCAGGCAACTAACTTCCATAAAGTTACTGTGAAATGCACAGTAACCTCTTAACAGTGCAGTTATTTCATGTCACAGTGTTACAATACAGTAGATGCGCAACCTTTGACAACATAACCATCAACCACTTCAACTTGTACAACACTTCCACTGATGGTTGGCACAAATACACATACACTACAATAGGCCATACAGTGCCTTGCAAAAGTATTCATCCCCCTTGGTGTTTTTCCTATTTTGTTGCATTACAACCTGTCATTTAAATTGATTTTTATTTGGATTTCATGTAATGGACATACACAAAAAAGTCCAAAATGGTGAAGTGAAATGAAAAAAATTACTTGTTTCAAATCATTCTAAAAAATAAATAACGGAAAAGTGGTGCGTGCATATGTATTCACCCCCTTTGCTATGAAGCCCCTAAATAACATCTGGTGCAGCCAATTACCTTCAGAAGTCACATAATTAGCTAAATAAAGCCTACCTGTGTACAATCTAAGTGTCACATGATCTGTCACATGATCTCAGTATATATACTGTATGTATAGACTCCCCTGTAGCTCAGTTGGTAGAGCATGGCGCTTGCAACGCCAGGATTGTGGGTTCATTTCCCACAGGGGGTCAGTATGAAAATGTATGCACTCACTAACTGTAAGTCACTCTGGGTAAGAGCGTCTGCTAAATGACTAAAATGTAAATGTAAATATACACTTGTTCTGAAAGGCCCCAGAGTCTGCAACACCACTAAGCAAGGGTCACCACCAAGCAAGCGGCACCATGAAGACCAAGGAGCTCTCCAAACAGGTCAGGGACAAAGTTGTGGAGAGGTACAGATCAGGGTTGGGTTATAAAAAAATATCTGAAACTTTGAACATCCCAACGTAGCACCATTAAATCCATTATTGAAAGAATGTGGCACCACAACAAACCTGCCAAGAGAGGGCTGCCCACCAAAACTCACAGACCAGGCAAGGAGGGCATTCATCAGAGAGGCAACATTGAGACCAAAGATAACCCTGAAGGAGCTGCAAAGCTCCACAGTGGTGATTGGAGTATCTGTCCATCGGACCACTTTAAGCCGTACACTCCACAGAGTTGGGCTTTACGGAAGAGTGGCCAGAAAAAAAGCCATTGCTTAGCATACTGCTAAAGCAACACTTGAGTGGTTTAAGGGGAAACATTTAAATGTATTGGAATGACCTCAATCCAATTGAGAATCTGTGGTATGACTTAAAGTTTGCTTTACACCAGCGGAACCCATCCAACTTGAAGGAGCTGGAGCAGTCCCAGTGGCTAGATGTGCCAAGCTTATAG
This sequence comes from Coregonus lavaretus, assembly GCF_964263955.1. NCBI lineage: Eukaryota > Metazoa > Chordata > Actinopteri > Salmoniformes > Salmonidae > Coregonus > Coregonus lavaretus. The sequence goes on from NW_028156751.1 coordinate 25,256, forward strand.
AGACATACTCCAAGAGACTTGCAGCTGTAATTGCTGCAAAAGGTGGCTCTACAAAACCAAATGGTAGGTCCAGGTCTACACGAAAATAGATGGGTGTTGGTTAAATTGGAGTGGAGCGAATTTGGAGCAGCAGTTTTTCTTCCTGTGAGTGGGGAGCTGGGTTTAGCGGAGAGGCTTGAATGGACATGGAGCGCTGGATTTCTAACCGCTCAACTCCGCTCACATGCTCTGGTGGAAACTTATATGTATTTATTTAACCACTATTTAACTAGGCAAGTAAGTTAAGAACTAATTCTTATATACAATGAGGGCCTACCAAATGAATTGTCCTCTAGAGTGATGAACTTGACTGGCCTGCACAGAGCCCTGACCTTAACCACATCGAACATCTTTGGGAGGAATTGGAACGCCGACTGCGAGCCCGACCTCACTAATGCTCTTGTGGCTGAATGTAAGCAAGTTCCCGCAGCAATGTTCCAACATCTAGGGGAAAGCATTCCCAGAAGAGTGGAGGCTGTTATAGCAGCAAAGGGGGTATCAACTCCATATCAATGCCCAAGATTTTGGAATGAGCAGGTGTCCACATACTTTTAGCCATGTAGTGTATATTAGACCATGACCCCAAAATATGCTAAAGAGCCCCACCGGTACATTGCTCCCACCTACATTTCAAAGCGCAGTGATGATTGTACCTTATATTCAAAATATTTGGTAGAAAAATGTACCATTATACTAGATTATCCCGCACATTAAAAGTAATCAACCAGTACCATGTGAATTCCTATGTGTACCTTTGACCTTTTAGTACCCCAGGGAACAACACTGTACCCTAACCATACCTTAATTTTGAGAGTGTGTGCATATATGTTCTTGGTAATAAAGATGTACCTGGTGGTTCTTCACATTTTAGTAGACGCTCTTATCCAGAGCGACTTACAGTTAGTGCATACATTATTATTATTATTTTAATATATTTTTTATTTCTTTCATACTGGCCCCCCGTGGGAATCTAACCCACAACCCTGGCGTTGCAAGCGCCATGCTCTACCAACTGAGCTACATCCCTGCCGGCCATTCCCTCCGCCAATTGTGCGCCGCCCCATGGGTCTCCCGGTCGCGGCCGGCTACGACAGAGCCTGGATACGAACCAGGATCTCTAGTGGCACAGCAAGCACTGCAATGCAGTGCCTGAGACCACTGCGCCACTCGGGAGACCCCCAATCACAACATCACAGCAGTAAAGAACTCTTCCTGATATGCAAAAAATAATAAATGGTTACACATATCACCCTCACCCCTGACAAAGAATCCCTCAATAACCTTTTTTTGTGTATGCTGGTCCAGCATGGTCTAGCTCAGGGTTCTCAAACGTTTTGGGATTCATAATCAGAACACAACTCGAGTGAGATAAAAATAGCATACAAGGAGTTTTACTATGACTTTGGCAGTGAATGGCCAAATGAACTAATTATTGGGCTATGGGAAGAAACATATATTTTCGAAAAGAAACATTTGCAGTTTTCAAGCACATTTTTGTTGTTGCAGCTTTAAAGCTAAAATTCTGCAATTCTACACATTTTGAGGCAGAGAGAAAAAAATAAGGAGAGAGAAAAAATGTCAGTTTTAAAGCTTGAATTACAGTGCATTTATGTTCAAAAATATTTTAGGGGTAATACAAGAAGCATTGAGTTGAACAAATTATATAATTGGTGGAGTACTGGCCCCGTGTAGCTCAGTTGGTAGAGCATGGTGCTTGCAACATCAGGGTTGTGGGTTCGATTCCCACGGGGGGCCAGTATGAAAATGTATGCACTCACTAACTGTAAGTCACTCTGGATAAGAGTGTCTACTAAAATGTAAATGTACTGTGGATACCAATATCCCTGTGAGCCTCCCAGGCCCATGTTGCCCAGGGTTAAGAGCGTAAATTAAAGGAGCTATATGTAATATTTTTGCATTGTAATTTCAGAAAATGTCCTTAATATATCTACAGTAATAATGGAATCATAGTGTTTAGCAATATTCTTTCCCAAAAAATGCTATGGGGCGCACACAAAATACGGACCGTCTCTAGTTGGCAAATTGACTGGGGCAAGAACATTTCTTATCAAATTGACTGGGGTCAGCAGATTTCTTGTCAAATTGACTGGGGCTGAGCAATTTCTACATGTTTGACACTTGCCCTTTGCTGTCACCAGTCAATTTGACAACAAGAGATTTGCTGGCCCCAGTCTATTTGACAACAAGAGACGGTCCGTCTTTTGTTGACCAATAAGAAGGCTGCACCATTAGAATGCAATTTGTGTGTGTGCCCAATACATTTTTGGGGGGAGAAAATATTGTGAAACACTATCATTTGACTATTGCTCAAATCAAATCAAATGTATTGGTTGTATACACATATTTCGCAGATGTTATTGCAAGCTCCAACAGTGCAGTAATATCTAACAATACACAACAATACACGCAAATCTAAAAAGTAAAATAATGGAATTAAGAATATAGAAATTTTAGGATGAGCAATGTCAGAGTCCGGAGTATAAATATACAGTACCAGTCAAAAGTGTTTTTCTTTATTTTTATTATTTTCTACATTGTAGAATAATAGTGAAGACATTGCTGCAGAATGCTGTGGTAGCCATGCTGGTTAAGTGTGCCTTGAATTCTAAATAAATCACTGACAGCAAAGCACCCCCACATCGTCACACCTCCTCCTCCATGCTTCACTGTTGGAACCACACATGTGGAGATCATCCGTTCACCTACTCTGTGTCTCACAAAGACACAGCGGTTGGAACCATAAATCTCAAATTTGGACTCTTCAGACAAAAGGACAGATTTCCACCGGTCTAATGTCCACTGCTCGTGTTTCTTGGCCCAAGCAAGTATTGTCTTCTTATTGGTGTCCTTTAGTAGTGGTTTCTTTGCAGCAATTCGACCATGAAGGCCTGATTCACGCAGTCTCCTCTGAACAGTTGATGTGGTCTAAGGCACTGCATCGCAGTGCTAGCTGTGCCAAAGAGATCCTGGTTCGAATCCAGGCTCTGTCGTAGCCGGCCGCGACCGGGAGACCCATGGGGCAGCGCACAATTGGCCCAGCGTCGTCCAGGGTAGGGGAGGGAATGGCCAGCAGGGATGTAGCTCAGTTGATAGAGCATGGCGTTTGCAACGCCACGGTTGTGGATTCGATTCCCATGGGGGGCCAGTATGAAAAAATAAAAAAATGATGTATGCACTCACTAACTGTAAGTTGCTCTGGATAAGAGCGTCTGCTAAATGACTAAAATGTAATGTAAAATGTAAGATGTGTTACTTGAACTCTGTGAAGCATTTATTTGGGCTGCAATCTGAGGTGCAGTTAACTCTAATGAACTTATCCTCTGCAGCAGAGGTAACTCTGGGTCTTCCTTTCCTGTGGCGGTCCTCATGAGAGCCAGTTTCATCATAGCGCTTGATGGTTTTTGCAACTGCACTTTTTCCGTATTGACTGACCTTCATGTCTTAAAGTAATGATGGACTGTCGTTTCTATTTGCTTATTTGAGCTGTTCTTGCCATAATATGGACTTGGTCTTTTACCAAATAGGGCTATCTTCTGTATACCACCCCTACCTTGTCACAACACAACTGCTCAAACGCAAGAAGGAAAGAAATTCCACAAATTAACTTTTAAGAAGGCACACCTGTCAATTGAAATGCATTCCAGGTGACTACCTCATGAAGCTGGTTGAGAGAATGCCAAGAGTGTCCAAAGCTGTCATCAAGGCAAAGGGTGGCTACTTTAAAATATATTTTGAATTGTTTAACACTTTTTTGGTTACTACATGATTCCATATGTTTTATATAATAGTTATGATGTCTTCACTATTATTTTACAATGTAGAAAATAGTAAAAATAAAGAAAACCCTTGAATGAGTAGGTGTGTCCAAACTTTTGACTGGTACTGTATATGTATATGATGGGATGAATAGACATTATGGACAGTATATGGCTAGAATATGTAGTATATCTGTAGAATATGTAGGATAGAATAGTAAATGTACAGTGTCGTGATGTGACTTTCATCATTGTTATGGCTATTATTTATCGAATAATTACCGACTATGTTTAATTGTTACTAGACTAAATTAATCATGTAACAATTAACTCATTAGGAATTTGGGGCACCACGGGAAAAGTTGTTTAACGAGTTACTGTTTCCCGAATTAACTGTAAAGATATCTAGATATCTTTTATCATTTAACAGTAATTTATTAATAATTTACCTCTTATCAGTCTCATTCTGAAAGTCGTAGACTCTTTAAGTCTGCACGAACCCGGGTCTTACTGATGATTCCGTACCACACAAATTGATTTTTTTATTAATTATTTACTAACTAATTAAAAATGATAACACAAGATACAAACACGTACACGGTATAGGTAGGGATTAGAAACGTAATACAATGAAAACGGGTCCCTAACATAATATGACACTTGTTAAAAAAGATGGCGAGTTAAAGAGAGAGAGAGAGAGAAAATACTTGGATACACATTGACCTACGCTCACAGTAATCCTAATACTTTGCCCGAACTGCTGCCCATTTGGGAAGAAAAGCAATGCATGTATTTACGTGTTGGAGGTCTTTGTCGTGTATCACTGTTTGACCCAGGTCTTCGTGGGAAGGGGTCGATTGGGCCTTCTCTTTCGGATGGCCTTTTAGATGTAAGGCTCAGATCTGATAATTCATATCTCAATCTTTTATGCACTTTGGTAAAGAGGGGCGTTTCCGTCATACTGACACGCTATCTGAGCTCCCTCGGGCGTGGATAGTTACGAGGCAAAAGTATTATCATCATTATGATTTTGTTAGAAAGCTAAAATCACATTCCTATCTTCACGAAAACATTGTCTTCCTCCTTGATATTTTCTACACAATGTAAAGGAAGTAAAACTGATATACACAGTGTAAAAGCTCTTCAAGTCACAATGTTTTAGTTATAACGCCTTTATACCATTTTTAATGACATCACAATATAGACATTAATTTTCCATATTCCATTTCTCATCATTCCCAACGTTTGGATGTTGAAATATGTTGTCCCAATGTTCATTGTTGGATGTTGTTTTAGGTGGCAAAAAGTATCTGACACAAAGGCATTCCTTTCACCAGTGCCAGAGATAGATTCTCCTCCTCTCTAATTTATGGCAGTATTAAGGTGTCAAGACCGGCACATCACCCCCCCACCCCCCTAAAGTTCAGGGCAAGGTACTGGGCGGAGGCCGGCTAGTGGTGACTATTTAACAGTCTGATGGCCTTGAGATAGAAGCTGTTTTTCAGTCTCTCGGTCCCAGCTTTGATGCACCTGTACTGACCTCGACTTCTAGATGGTAGCGGGGTGAACAGGCCATGGCTCTGGTGGCTGAGGTCCTTGATGATCTTCTTGGCCTTCCTGTGACACCGGGTGCTGTAGATGGCAGTGTGTCCCCGGTGATGCGTTGGGCAGACCGCACCACCCTCTGGAGTGCCCTGCGGTTGCGGACAGTGCAGTTGCCGTACCAGGCGGGAATACAGCCCAACAGGATGCTCTCAATGGTGCATATGTAAAAGTTTGTGAGGGTATTAGGGGCCAAATCAAATGTCTTCAGCCTCCTGAGGTTGAAGAGGCACTGTTGTGCCTTCTTCACCACACTGTCTGTGTGGACCATTTCAGATTGTCAGTGATATGTATGCTGAAGAACTTCAAGCTTTTCACCTTCTCCACTGTGGCCCCGTCGATGTGGATGGGGGCATTGAGGGAGAGGTTATTTACCTGGCACCACTCCGCCAGGGCCCTCACCTCCTCCCTGTTGGCTGTTTCATTATCGTTGGTAATCAGGCCCTCCACTGTTGTGTCATCTGCAAACTTGATGACTGAGTTGGAGACGTGCGTGGCCACGCAGTCATGGGTGAACAGGGAGTACAGGAGTGGGCTGAGCACACACCCTTGTGGGGCCCCAGTGTTGAGGATCAGCGAAGTGGAGATGTTGTTTCCTACCTTCACCACCTGGGGGCGGCCTGTCAGGAGGTCCAGGACCCAGTTGCACAGGGCGGGGTTCAGACCCAGGGTCCAGAGCTTAATGATGAGCTTGGAGGGTACTATGGTGTTGAAGGCTGAGCTGTAGTCAATGAACAGCATTTTTACATAGGTATTCCTCTTGTCCAGATGGGATAGGGCAGTGTGCAATGCGATGGCGATTGAGTCATCCGTGGATCTATTGGGGCGGTATGCAAATTGCAGTGGGTCTAGGGTGTCGGGTAAGGTGGAGGTGATATGATCCTTAACTAGCATCTCAAAGCACTTCATGATGACAGAGGTGAGTGCTACAGGGCGATAGTCATTTAGTTCAGTTACCTTTGCTTTCTTGGGTACAGGAACAATGGTGGCCATCTTGAAGCATGTGGGAACAGCAGACTGGGAAAGGGAGAGATTGAATATGTCCATGAACACACCAGCCAGCTGGTCTGCGCATGCTCTGAGGACGTGGCTAGGGATGCCGTCTGGGCCGGCAGTCTTGCGGGGGTTAACATAAACGTCTTAATCACGTCAGCCATGGAGAAGGAGAGGCCACAGTCCTTGGTAGTGGGCCTCGTCAGTGGCACTGTGTTATCCTCAAAGTGGGGGAAGAAGGTGTTTAGCTTGTCTAGAAGCGAGACGTCGGTGTCGGCGAAGTGGCTGGTTTTCTTTTTGTAGTCCGTGATTGTCTGTAGACCCTGCCACATACGTCTTGTGTCTGAGCCGTTGAATTGCGACTCCACTTTGTCTCAATACTGATGTTTTGCCAGTTTAATTGCCTTGCTGAGTGAGTAGCTACACTGTTTGTATTCTGCCATATTCCCAGTCACCTTGCCATGGTTGAATGCGGTGGTTCGCGCTTTCAGATTTGCGCGAATGCTGCCGTCTAACCACGGTTTCTGGTTAGGATAGGTTTTAATAGTCATAGCGGGCACAACATCACATATACACTTCATGATAAACTCCATCACCGTTTCAGTGTATATGTCTAAATTATTTTCGGAAGCTACCCGGAACCTATCCCAGTCCGCGTGATCAAATCAATCTTGAAGCGTGGATTCCGATTGGTCAGACCAGCGTTGAATAGTCCTTAGCACGGGTACTTCCTGTTTGAGCTTCTGCCTATAGGAAGGGAGAAGCAAAATGGAGTCGTGGTCAGATTTGCTGAAAGGAGGGCGGGGGAGGGCCTTATAACCATCCCGGAAGTTTGAATAGCAATGGTCGAGGATTTTAGCAGCGCGAGTACAACAGTCGATATGTTGCTAGAACTTCGGCAGCCTAGTCCTCAAATTTGCTTTGTTAAAATCCCTGGCTACAATAAATGCAGCCTCAGAATATGTGGTTTCCAGTTTGCATAAGGTCCAGTGAAGTTATTTTAGGGCCGTCGTGGTATTGGCTTGAGAGGGAATATACACGGCCGTGACTATAACTGAAGAACATTCTCTTGGGAGATAATACAGTCGGCATTTGATAGTGAGATATTCTAGGTCGGGTGAACAAAAGGACTCGAGTTCCTCTATATCATTAATCATGAAACACACACCTCCGCCCTTCTGCTTCCCGGAGAGATATTCATTCCTGTCTGCACGATGAACTGAGAACCCATCTGGCTGGACCGATTCCGTCAGAATATCCCAAGAGAGCCATGTTTCCGTGAAACAGAGTATGTTACAGGCCTTGATGTCTCTCTGGAAAGAAATCCTTGCCCATAGTACGTTGACTTCGTTAACTAAAGATTGAACATTAGCGAGTAGAATACTTGGAAGCGGTGGGTGTTGGCGCGCCTCCTAAGTCGGACCAGCAGACCGCTCCGAGTGCCTCTCCTCCGCCGGCGATGTTTTGGGTCAGCCGCTGGAATCAGTTCAGTTGCCCTGGGGAGAGCAAACAAAGGATCTGCTTCGGGAAAGTCATATTCCTGGTCGTAATGCTGGTGAGTTACCGCCACTTTGATATCCAATAGTTTTTCCCGGCTGTATGTAATGATGCAAAACACTTTCTGAGCTAATAATGTAAAGAATATTACGTTAAAAAATTAAATACTAAGAGCTAGTCGCGAGACCGCTATCTTCGTCGGCGCCAGGTACATCAACTGTCCGGATGGCATGTCTCAGATGTTCCCGCAGGTGAAGAAGCCGGATATGGAGATCCTGGGCTGGTGAGTATGTAGGCCATGGAAGTACTAGGACATTTTCAGCTTCCAGGAATTGTGTACAGATCCTTGCGACACGGGGCTGTGCATTATCATGCTGAAACATGAGGTGATCGCAGCAGATTCATGGCATGACAATGGGCCTCAGGATCTTGTCACGGTATCTCTGTGCATTCAAATTGCCATCGATAAAATGCAATTGTGTATGCTGTCTGTAGCTTATGCCAGCCCATACTATAACCACACCGCCACAATGGGGCACTCTGTTCACAACGTTGACATCAGCAAACCGCTCGCCCACACGACACCACGTCTGCCATCTGCACGGTACTGTTGAAACCAGGATTCATCCGTGAAGAGCACACTTGCCCAGCATGCCAGTTGCCATCGAAGGTGAGCATTTGCCCACTGAAGTTGCCGAATTGCAATCAGGTCAAGACACTGGTGAGGACGACGAGCATGCAGATGAGCTTCCCTGAGACGGTTTCTGACAGTTTGTGCAGAAATTCTTCAGTTGTGCAAACCCACAGTTTCATCAACTGTCCGGACAGGTGAAGAAGCCGAATATGGAGATCCTGGGCTGGTGAAGTTACAACACTGTTGTGGAGTAACTACAATGTTGTTGATCCATCCTCAGTTTTCTCCTATCACAGCCATTAAACTCTGTAACTGTTTTAAAGTCCCCATTGGCCTCATGGTGAAAATCCCTGACTGGTTTCCTTCCTCTTCGGCAACTGAGTTAGGAAGGATGCCTGTATCTTCGTAGTGACTGGGTGTATTGATACCACATCCAAAGTGTAATTAATAACTTCACCATGCTCAAATGGATATTAAATGTCTGTTTTATTTTTATTTTTACCCATCTACCAATAGGTGCCCTTCTTTGCGAGGCATTGGAAAACCTCCCTGGTCCTTATGGTTGAATCTGTGTTTGAAATTCACTGCTCAACTGAGGGACCTTACAGATAATTGTATGTGTGGGGTACAGAGATGAGGTAGTCATTCAAAAATCATGTTAAACACTATTATTGCACACAGAGTGAGTCCATGCAACTTATTATGCAACTTGTTAAGCACATTTTTACTCCTAAACTTATTTAGGCTTGCAATTACAAAGGGGTTGAATACTTATTGACTCAAGACATTTCAGCTTTTCATTTTTAATTCATTTGTAAAAATAAAATTAAAAAATCAACTTTTACATTATGGGGTAATATGTGTAGGCCAGTGACAATTAATCTAAATTGAGCCAAACATTTAGGAAAAAGTCAAGGGGTGTGAATACTTTCTGAAGGCATTCAATTAATTTGTCTTATGCTACACAAAATAAATAACGTCAATGTTTCTAAATGTATCCAATCTGTTAGTTGGACTTATTGCACCCGTTACTGAAATGGTTGTTCCAGTTTAGATGGTTTAGGTATCTATTTATTCATATTTCTAACCCTGGCAGTCATTCTGAATGCAGATTGTGGGTGAATAAAAGTTCAAATAGTTGGATATCCCCACTCAGGCTGGATTCCAATAGGAATTAGACATCACTTTGCAAGCCAGCATAATGTGACTTCAAATCAAATCACTTGATGCTGGTTTTGTGGGTGACCAACATATTCTGGTACGCTTGACCAGTCTCCAAAACACAGCGAAGGCTGGTCACCAGCGAAAACACAATGAAGGCTGGTCATCAGTGAAAACACAGCAAAGGCTGGTCACCAGCGAAAACACAATGAAGGCTGGTCATCAGTGAAAACACAGCGAAGACTGGTCACCAGCGAAAACACAACAAAGGCTGGTCACCAGCGAAACTACAACGAAGGCTGGTCACCAGCGAAAACACAACAAAGGCTGGTCAGCAGCCAGTGCTGGTCTATGCTGTTTTTTTCAGCACGTGGTGATCCTAAATTGACAGCATGCAATTTGGGGAAACAAATTGGCTGGATATTTATTATGCTCATATCAAGCGAAGCATTGTGAAAGCTTTTCAATAGAAACATGAAGTGTGCTAGTTGGTTGGGAATTATTGTGCTCTTGGGAAACAACATTCGGCTGGACACCGGCTGGTATTTTATTGTGCTCATATTAAGTCAAGCACCCAGCAACACTGTTGTGTAATCATCCAACAAACACTATTATATGTCATACTTCAAAAGGCTCCATACATTTCAATTTCCCCCGGTGGCTATGCCTGAGGATCTATTATGGTTAATTGGATTCTGGTGCTTGTCTTAATGGTTGATGATTAACAGGTAGTAAGAGAAGCAGAGCATCCACTTTCTCTGGTAGTTGGTAAAGCTCTGTGGAGGAGCTAGCAATAACAATGACCTGGGCTAACATGGTGATTGTTTACCCAATATTCATTGGACAGGAACTGAATGAGAGAGATTGTCCCTCTTTCCAGCACAACTCGACAGAAGTTATGTACTTCTCACCATTTGATGTTCAAAACCTGCTCGGATATCAACGCATCCTACAAACTAGCGTTGCACTTTTCTGACTTCTGCAATAGCCGGAACGCTCCCCCAACTTGGAATAGATCAAAGGACGAGCTTAACCGTTGATACTGGGTCACCTCGGGCTGAAGTCAGAACCACAGACGGGGAGAGGAGAAAGGGCCTGTAGAAAGTGTCCAAGCACCTTTACAGATTTGCCAGGTGTGTTGTTATGCAGTACTTTTTAAGGAAGAAGGAATGGGAAGAGATCAGTATCTCTCTCTCTCTCTCTCTCTCTCTCTCTCTCTCTCTCTCTCTCTCTCTCTCTCTCTCTCTCTCTC
>NW_028156750.1:0-12500 GCF_964263955.1 Coregonus lavaretus
GGCTGGTCATCTAGGATATGTAGGCTATAGCTGAGGTATAGACCTCCATCTGCATATCACTAACAAACCGCTGTTATATATTAAAACCTAGCCTACTCTACATAATATAAATCTCCTACTTGTTGCAAAAATACTTTCTGAATGTATCAATGATTTCCCCAAGATCAATCATGCGTGTTTTAGCCCTTCTGTCTACATTCTCAGATTCAAAGACAACAAATGGCCAACTTTTAATGAATACAAATAAGCGTGAGACATGGCCTTGTGTTGCTACACTGTCTATAACTACCTTAACAAACAGTGACTTATTATTATTATTGACAGATAACATGGAGAAGAGATGTCACAACCAGATGTTCATGTGATAGCATTAAATAGCCTGACTGTTTCGATATGTCTGTTAGTAAATGTTTTATTTCTAAGTGATCATGAGTAAAAGAGAACAATGGACATTCTAGAATTAGTTGTCACTGTGTTCACCACAACCAATATGCTGCATCTCTGTTTAGGGGTCAGTGGTCTAAAATGAGTCTCTCTGGGAGAGAGAGGAGGGGGTCCCTGCCTCTAAAATGAGTCTCTCTGGGGGACATGACACCAAAGCTAAGAGGTGAGATGACAATTTTGTTTAAGAATTCTTAAGTTTATTTCCAAAACGCTATATCCACAATTTTTTTCAGCAGAAATGATTGCCTTGGGTACCTTCAATATTACTGGGTACCTTCAATATTTCTGTTCTCAGATTTTTTATTAATGGATTTGAGATGTGTATAAAAATAAATGTTGGCTAAATGCTATATATCCATTGTTTAGCTGGAATGGAATGTTCGTATCCTGTATATTTGACTGTGATAAGTGGTTGTCTCACATAGATATCTTAAGATGAATGCACTTACAGATGCCATATCTTAATTTGACCCAGTTTCTCACAGCAGGAAAATAATCCTGCAGCAATAGGACATGTAAATTATTATGTGCATTATAATTAATGAACATTTTTCATTAGGGCAAATCAAGTTTGACATTTTTTAAGTGGAAATTACAAACACTAGAAGCCTTTTTAAAGTTTGAATACACTACAGAATGGCAACTATATTGTAAGTCACTCTGGGCCCGGTTTTCCGATAGCGATGTAATTTAGGCTTACCAGTGTTTTAAGATGCATCTTTCCTACAACGGCTGAAGATGTAACATGTATTTCCCACGCACCACGCAGAGAGAACGGTCGCCAAATGCGTTGTTGGAGCATGTCGTTATTTAGAGGATTGAAAGAAAGGGAGCGCTGCTCTTGGATCAGTTTTCTCAATTCAAATCTTTCCTTAACATTATAATTAGTTCACAATACTGATGCCAGATCAGCTCCTATAGAGATATTACCACCTACGGCTGCAAATATTGAGGCGGCTTATTCTAAATCACAGATTTGGCACATCATTGGGCACATGTTAGGCTACACATCATGAAATATATTGAGACAAATTACAGACTGTAGTCTACAAGTAGCAAAATATAAATCAATTGATTGAACATGAAACGCATTTCAATTAGATTGAAATAGGACTATAGCCTACTGTTTATATTTTAATGCAGTTATCTCGGTTTTCATTTGAAGCATCATTTTATACGTCACGTTTGCATCAATTGCAAACTTTGTTCTGAATTTATCGGCGGTCACAGAGAGACGGATAAACCATGTGATTCCATGTTTAGCGGAGATCTTCTGTGTATAAAGTGACGCGGGAGGGCAAAAAAGCATCTAACGACGCACTTGGCTGTTCTACAAGTGGTCTGAGGCAGGTGTTAGAATATGAGCGTTTTCAAGTGCAACGTTAATAACAATGGTTTTGGGAAACAGCTCAGAGATTTAACAATGCTCCTACGAAGGTTCTAACGATGCTTTTGGGATACCAGGCCCTGGACAAAAACATCTGCTAAATGTTTTACATACAGATCTCATATTACTGGATTAATTTTTTAAAACATTTTTTAATATTGATGTTACAAATGTATCATGTGTACAGTTTTTTATAAAAAATCTAGTTATTTGTTACATTTGACTGTGTAAAACCTTGCAGTACTACTTATTTCTCTGAGAGTGAGGCAGATGTACATTCAATAATTAGTTGTCACTGTGTTAACCACAACCAACATGCTGTATCTCTGTTTAGGGGATAGTGGTCTAAAATGAGTCTGTCTGGGGAGAGAGAGGACCAATTTTCTACTCTGAGACGCTTTGTGGATATGGGCCCAGATCTCAAAATATTGTTTTAAAAAACCATTTTTTTTTGTTTTACATAATAATAAAAAAATATATTACTAATGTAAGCCACTGTAAAGACTGGGTTTAGTTTATTGTGTTGCTCTGCTCATGTCCGCGTTCTGGAACTGCCCGCGTCCCCGTACAGAACTGTCCACGTCCACGTACGGTGTGGCGCCAAGCATATTGTCCAGTTACGCGCAGAGTGGGCTGAGGTGATCTTGTGTAACAACGACGGAGTTCGCTATAGTGTTGAGACACCGAAGTTTATTGTTCAATTTGCTTTTTTGCGTAATGGTCAGTGACAGTATGAGTGTAGCCAGATCCTTTTCACTCGCTATTCTTGTTTAATTGTGTGGTTCACAGGATTCGTCATCATCCTCGAGGGACAGACGAACGACCTGCTAGCTAGCCAAGCTAGTCGGTACAGCTAGGTAAGCTAGCTAGCTACTCTACCAGCAGCATCCTACTTATCCTAGCTACCACTACATCATCACCAGCTGCCTGCATTTGGACCGATGGAGCTCCCGGGTTGTTTCTTCCACCTGTTAAATACCGTGGAGGGCTTCTCCCTCTCTCGTTGACGGATGCTTGCTTCCTACGCTCCCTCTGTCCGGTTCTCCTCTCTTCACTAAATGGATGGTAACTTTAGTGTTTAACCCCTCTGTGTCCAAGGACTGAACTTTTGAATATTATTTTCGGGGCGCCTCAAGTGACATTTTTTACAATGTTTATTTCTGATAAAATTAGTTCATTGCATCCGCCATGGAGCCCAGTTTCATAATATTACCTTCTGTCCCTGGTTATGAAGTAATCATGAAACAACAGGTCTTATTTTAGGTCATTTTTCACCCTACCAGCTCCTATTAGTTCTATTGAGCTCCGTGACACCGACTCGCCTTCAGAACGTTCTATTCCCAGCCCATTGTTCTGCGTCACAATGCCAGTTTACCTCAAGTAACTTATTATTAACAAGGTCACGGCTACTTGGTGAGCGTTAACCCTGTAGGTTTACCTCAGGTAACTTAATATTAACAAGGTCACGGCTACTTGGTGAGCGTTAACCCTGTAGGTTTACCTCAGGTAACTTATTATTAACAAAGTTATAGCTACTTGGTGAGCGCACACACACTGTTCACCTGAGTACATGTTGTGGTCACCAATAGTGAGGTGAGACAGTTTAAGAGGCAATGGCTGGCGGACAGCCATCAAACATTAAACATTTTCTGGTCATGGTTAACCATATATATATATATTTTTTTTTAAAAGTGTACAATCTAAACAAAACACATGTCCCTGTCCTCTTTTTCAAGATGTGGCCAATTTAAACAGCCAAAATACATTTTTTTATTAAGAAATAACCATTTTTTTGACCACTTGTTGTTTCTAAATGGCTGCTGGGTAATTTGATATGCATCGAAATCTTCGTTCGTATGCATCAAATTGAGCGAATGCTGCGCAGGTTCACTGAGTTACAAACCAAATAGGTATAATGGGGTGATTGTTGTCTAATCGGGTGTTCTAGCTAATGGATTTGTAGATCTGATGCAGTTGCTACCTCAGATTATGAGCCTAGCAAGTGTCATGAATGAGTTATGTAGTACCCACAGACGGCCACAAGGAGGAGCAAGAGTGCCATAAACCCATACAGTTTTTTGCCATATAAACCCTAAACCTAACAATCAATCAAATGTTTTTATAAAGCCCTTTTTACACAAGCAGATGTCACAAAGTGCTATACAGAAACTCTTACCCTACTTGTAACTTATTTTAGCCGTAACACTAACCCCTAATTCTAGGGTAGGGTAGCCTAGAACACTTTTAGAAACTATTTTAGTAATAATATTATCTTAGTAAATACAATTATAGTATTAAATAGCGTTTTGATTATTTTGTTGTAATTTTATTATATGTATAATTGCAAGACAGAACACTTGATAAATAAGAAACATTTGTTTTATTTTTCAAATGTGGTTTGAATTGGGTGACCTAGTCCAGCAATTGGCGTGGGGCAGGTTTGAGACTGATCTAATACACTTTATTTCTCAGCTGCCTCACCAATGTCTGTACGTGAATTAATAACTTTTAATTGCTAAATATTTCCAATAGATGGCAGCATAAGACCACAAAGCATCAGTTATAGGCTACAAGCAGCAATATGATTGACATAAAATAGCATGCAACCAAATACTATATGTCCCATGATTATCTAAAATGGTCACCCATTACTTTATTTAGCTATATATCTCGTATTAGGCCTGTGATGCTTTTGGAAGAGCAATTAAATAGTGACTATAGCAGGTGTTGAACCCCTGGTAAATAATCACTAGTCAGATGCTCCAACCTCAACCCTAGTATACATGCATTTTTAAATATCTGATATTGCGATTAAACAACCTCGGAATAGATAAGACAAGAGTGCGTCTTCCAGCCCGCTAATAAATTACATCATACAACCCTCGCGATTAGCAAATGTACCTCAACATGCCTCTCGCTTGTGCTAGAAGGCAGAGTGCTCGCTGCTGGTTGATGAATCTGACAATGAATGTACTAGGAAAATACGTTTTTCTTGACCAGAGGTGACTAAATTAATGTTCAGGCTTATTGATAATCATTATAGTAATGAAGTATAATTTCAAAACATGAGCATAGAAACAGCTAATAATAAACATGAATCATCATTGTATTATTTCACAGTAATCTGTTAAATGCTTTTTCAGTCGTTCCTCTTGCGTTAGCAGTGTGGAAAGGGACAGTGAAAAGCTTGTGCAGGAGTTTTCCTGTGAGGGGGAGTGGTGGTGTATCCAGGGAGAAAACTAAACTAACCTTCTGAAATGTCATTTGTGGTCTTATGCTGCCATCTATTGGAATTATTTAGTAACTGCAGTAGTACTGAATAAAGTATATCCTTACTAAATTAGTAATTACTCAGAATATCAAAATATGACATTTTCTAGTTCATTTGACCACTTACAACCATAACATAACAATTTATAGCATAACAAACAATGAAACTGACATAAACCAAAATCACCATACATTTAGTTAACTATATATATATATATATATATATATATATATATATATATATATATATATATATATATATATATATATATATATATACTATTTATTTAGATGGGTGACATTATCTCCAAAGTAATACCACTGTAGATAAAGAAGAGCTCTCCAGTAGGTGTATCAAAACTTCAAAGGCCATTTTCTCAAGATGGAGGTTACAAGTTTATCATCTTTCAAAGCAGAATTACTTTCCCATTGTTCCTCAACTGTAGTGTATGATATACCTTTTTCTAGCTGAGTCTCTACTTTTATCTAATGTAAAAAAATAAAAAAATTCAAATTTTGCTACATAGGATCGAATCGAGCTGGTCGGCCACATTTGAATGTGTAAAACCTAGCAGTACTACTTATTCTCTGAGAGTGAGATAGCGTAGCAGTGCGCTCGTGTTCTCTTGTGTGTCCATGTAAATAGCCTGTTTTTTGTATTTTTGTTTGTATTTTACGTATATATTTCCCTATCACACTTTTCATCCTTCTACTAAATATACTTTCCTGCAACCCGCCTCACTCAATGTGGAATGGATTCTATTATTTACTCACCTTTATCTAGAATCTCCAGTTGAAACTAGCCAGCCAGCTAACTAGCTACTTGCTATTAGCCACCGTTAGCGGTTTTCACCCAGAACATCGGATTTTCTGCCGGAATAACTGAATCACTGGAACTTAACACCGGATCTAGCTAGCCGCAACCGAATGGATGTCGAATGGATGTTGCTGTAGGCTAATCACCACTGCCCCCGTATCACCAGTTAGCCTTGAGCCTTGAGCTAGCCCCAGCTATCTACCTCTCTGTCTACCGGACGGGAGTAGCCAGCTAACCAGCTAACTAGCTACTTGCCATTAGCCACCGCCACCGTTTTTTCACCATAGTCCGTGGCCTGCACTACCTACCAGCCAGCTCTAGCCTGGACTATTATCGGCCAGTCTGAGTTATCGACCCAGAACCTATCGGATTTTCTGCCGGAATCACTGAATCACTGGACCTTTAACACTAGATAATCGCAACTAGCTAGCTGTAACCAAATGAATGTTGTTGTTGGCTAATCAGGTGGCTAATCAGCCTTGAGCATAGCCTTGAGTCAGGCACATCTCCCGGCTATCTACCTCTCTGTCAACCGGACGGGACCTCCTAGAGTCGACACGGAGCCCTGCGGATCCATCACTATTGCTGTTCCACTTAGTTCTTATTATACAATTTCACTGTAGAACCCCAAGTCCCTCTCAAACTGCCTCAAGTAGTTCCTTTGTTCCAACCCCCATACACGCCGAGACCGGCTCAATCGGTGCCTCCAGTGATGCTATCTCTTTCATTGTTACCCAACGCTTAGGTTTACCTCCACTGTACTCATATCCTTCCATATCCTTGTATGTACATAATGCCCTGAATCTTTTCTACAACGCCCGGAAATCTGCCCCCTTTATTCTCTGTACCCAATGCACTCGAAGACCAGTTCTTAAAGCCTTTAGCCGTATCATTATTATAGCCCTCCTCTGTTCCTCTGGTGATGTAGAAGCTAACCCAGGCCCTGCAGCCCCCAGTATCACTCCTACTCCCCAGGAGCTATCATTTGTTGACTTCTGTAACCGTAAAAGCCTTGGTTTTCTGCACGTTAACGTCAGAAGCCTCCTTCCTAAATTTGAGTTATTCACTGCGTGTCTGAATCCTGGCTTAGGAAGGCCACCAAAAATTCTGAAATTTCCATCCCCAACTACAACATTTTCCGTCTAGATAGAACTGCCAAAGGGGGTGGAGTTGCAATCTACTGTAGAGATAGCCTGCAGAGTTCTATCATACTATCCAGGTCTGTGCCCAAACAGTTTGAGCTTCTAATTCTAAAAATCCACCTTTCCAGAAATAAGTCTCTCACTGTTGCCGCTTGCTACAGACCTCAGCCTAGAGCTGTGCCCTGGACACCATATGTGTATTTAGATGGGTGACATTATCTGCCAAAGTAACACCTCGATCGAGCGTTCTTTTTGATTATTATTACTTATTTCTCAGAGAGTGAGACAGATATATATTATTACTGTGTAAAACCTAGCAGTACTACTTATTTCTCTGAGAGTGAGGCAGTTATATATTATTACTGTGTAAAACCTAGCAGTAATACTTATTTCTCTGAGAGTGAGGCAGAATATATTATTACTGTGTAAAACCTAGTAGTACTACTTATTTCTCTGAGAGTGAGGTAGATATATATTATTACTGTGTAAAACCTTGCAGTACTACTTATTTCTCTGAGAGTGAGGCAGATATGTTATTACTGTGTAAAACCTAGCAGTACTACTTATTTCTCTGTGAGTGAGGCAGATGTATATCATTTTGCAAAAAAACATGATTATTTGTCTATCTGAAATGAAAGCATCAAATGATAGATTTTAAACAAATACATGTCTGTCATTGAACAACCCATGCCATGATTAGATACTGAAAAAACACACCAATCTCTTTCATAATTTCTTTAAACAATAAAAGCAAATTGACCATCATTTCTGAAAATGGATATATAGCGTTTTGGAATGAAACTCTTGTTTCCCCATCTGAGCTCAGAGAATATGAGAGATGTAATGTTTGTCTCTGTTGGGTTGAAGCCCAATCAAGAAGGAGAGACCAGCCTCCCCTGTACCCAGCTGTGTGTCCATGAAGAGTGACTGGTCTATGAGTCATCCTCTACACTTTAGAGAGGGAGACTTTTATAGTGAACAAAGGTAAGAAGAACTCTTGGGTCAGTGATGTAAACAACACTGTCTCTAGTCATTTCTCCTCTCCCATTTTACCATTTATTTTTGTTGTTTTCATAATCCATAGGGTAATCCTTTTTTTCCATTTTCATAGTCCTAAAAAATATTAAACAAACACAACATTCCCTCCCTGTGTGTGTGTGTGTGAGTGTACTCCCTGGATGAGGAGATGTAATCTCATGTTTTCTCCACAGAAACCAACAGGAGAGATCAGAGTCAGAGATTCTCAGTGGTCAGTCTTCCCAGAGTCATCAAACAGACCTGGCCTCCATATTCAGTGTATGTGGTCCTGTTATGTACTTTTGTTTACCTCAAGTAAAGTTGATCTGTCAATCATTCATTAATGTGTTAATGAGAAAGCATTTAGTCTCTTGCTTAACTTATTTACTTGATTTATTTCAGTTGCTTGAAGAGAATATTATGACATTTGTGAAGAACGAGCTGAAGATGTTCAAGAGGATTCTTAGTCCAGAACTCAAAGAAGGCTTTGAGAGTCAGAAGCAGGATAAGGAAGTGGTGGATGCTGAAGATGAGAAGCAGGAGAGCAGTGCCAGAGAAGGGGCTCTGAAGATCACACTGCATTTCCTGAGGAAAATGAACCAGAAGGAGCTTGCTGACACACTGGAGAAAAGTAAGAGCTGTCTGCCTCATGTTGAATGCTGTTTTATAACAAACTAAAGTAGCTAAAGTACAGCTAAAGTAGCTGTGTAACTTCAATGATATTGTAGCAGCCTTAACACAACACCTAGTGACCTCATCAAGTAGCAGCAGGGATGTGTTGTGCTGATTAAATTTAGACAGAGAGAACAGGAGAGACAGAGGAGAGATAGACAACATTAATGATACCATCAGTAATTCCGAATAATATAATAATAATAATAATAATAATAATAATAATAATAATAATATAATCATTCACTCCAGTGTGTAATGCATTATGAAAACATTTACACATTTATACAGACAGTTAAGAAAATAAATGATTATAATTTAAACTTTATAACACAGTCTTACAATACTGTAGGCATTAAATCAGACGTAATATTAATATCCTCTGTTATTTCTTCATTCAGATGAGCTTGATGTGATTTGCCAACGTGAACTCAAATCTAATCTAAAGAAAAAGTTTCAATGTGTATTTGAGGGGATCCCTAAACAAGGAAACCCAACACTTCTCAATAAGATCTGCACAGAGCTCTACATCACAGAGGGTGGAAAAGGAGAGGTCAATAATGAACATGAGCTGAGACAGATTGAGACAACAACCAGGAAACAAGCAAGACCAGAGACTGCAATCAAATGTAACGACATCTTCAGACCCTTAACTGGACAAGACAAACTTATCAGAACTGTGCTGATAAAGGGAGTCGCTGGCATTGGAAAAACAGTCTCTGTGCAGAAGTTCATTTTGGACTGGGCTGAAGGAAAAGCAAATCAGGATGTCCAATTTGTATTTTCATTCCCTTTTCGGGAGCTGAATTTGATGAAAGAGGAAAAACACACTTTGATTGAACTCCTCAATCACTTCTCTATGGCAACCAACGAATCAAGAATCTCCAACTATGACAAGAACAAAGTTCTGTTCATCTTTGATGGTCAGGATGAGTGCCGACTGTCCCTAGACTTCCAGAAGAACAAGATCAGTTGTGAAGTCACAAAGTTAACCTCAGTGGATGTTCTGCTGACAAATCTCATCAAGGGAAATCTGCTTCCCTCTGCTCTCCTCTGGATAACTACCCGACCTGCAGCAGCCAATGAGATCCCTTCAGGGTGTGTTGACCAGGTGACAGAGGTACGAGGGTTCAATGACCCACACAAGGAAGATTACTTCAGGAAGAGATTCAGTGATGAGGACCTGGCCAGCAGAATCATCTCACACATAAAGACATCAAGGAGCCCCCACATCATGTGCCACATTCCAGTCTTCTGTTGGATTTCTGCAACAGTCCTTGAACACATGCTGAAACATAAGAGAGAAGAGATGCCCAAGACTCTGACTGAGATGTACACACACCTTGTGGTGTTTCATAGCAAACAGAAGAATGAAAAGTATCTTGGGAAAGAAGAGACAGGTCCACACTGGAATAAAGAGAGCATTCTGTCACTGGGAAAACTGGCTTTTCAACAGCTTGTGAAGGGCAATCAGATTTCCTATGAAGAAGACCTGAAAGAGGCTGGCATTGATGTCAATGAAGCCTCGGTGTTCTCAGGATTGTGCACACAGCTCTTTAAAGAGGAATGTGTGCTGTACCAGGACAAGGTGTACTGCTTCGTGCATCTGAGCATTCAGGAGTTTCTGGCTGCTGTATATGTGTTCCTCTCATATGTCAACAACAATGAGAATCTAATGGCCGAACCACAAGTTACTGAAGTTACTGTCTACAAGAGTGCTGTGGATAAAGCCTTACAAAGTGAGACGGGAAACCTGGACATTTTCCTCCGCTTCCTTCTGGGCCTCTCACTGGAGTCCAATCAGAAGCACTTACGAGGTCTACTGACAAAGACAAGAAGCAGCTCACAGAGCCATGAAGAAACAGTCAAGTACATCAAGGAGAAGATCAGGGAAAATCCCTCTCCAGAGAGGTGCATCAATCTGTTCCACTGTCTGAATGAACTGAATGACCATTCTCTAGTGGAGGAGATCCAAATCTACCTGAGATCAGGAAGTCTCTCAAAAGCCAAACTGTCACCTGCACAGTGGTCAGCTCTGGTCTTTGTGTTGCTGACTTCAGAAAAGGAGCTGGATGTGTTTGACCTGAAGAAATACTCCAGATCAGAGGAAGGTCTTCTGAGGCTGCTGCCAGTGGTCAAAGCCTCCAGAGCTGCTCTGTGAGTACATAAAATGACATTTAAGTACAAATCATCAGGAATAAATATTCAGTTTAGAGGAAAATGTGTATTATAATATGTATATTATATATATTGAAAAACATATTGAATCAATGCATTGATGTTCACATTAGTATAACAATATGAACGTAACATTCTAGGAGACAGAAGATTAATCTATATGTTGTTTGAGAGAATAAACCAAATGCATCTGCCATTGTCCTTCTACACTACTGGTGTTAAATTAACAGTGTGTTTGTGAAATCATGATGATCTCTCTGTCAGGCTGTGGAGTCACAGAGGAAGGCTGTGCTTCTCTGGTCTCAGCTCTGAAGTCAAACACCTCACAGCTGAGAGAGCTGGATCTGAGTAACAATGACCTGAAGGATTCAGGAGTGAAGCTGCTCTCTGCTGGACTGGGGAATCCCCAATGTAAACTGGAGACTCTGAGGTCAGTATTCCTGTAGTTGGTCAACAAGTGATAACTTTTCACCAGATCCACATGTGTTTCCCAGGCACACATAGTCCTCACCATATGTGTTTGGACAGTGAAGCTTACAGTTTTAAATTTGGCGCTATTCTACAGCATTTTGGATTGGAGATTTTAAAAAATCATATTAGGTGACAGTACAGAATGTCACTTTTTATTTGAGGGTATTCATACATATCTGTTCTACTGTTTAGAAATGAAAGCACTTCAAGTATCTCATTCTCCCATTTGAAGAAGTCCTAATTGTTTGGACTAATTCACTTATATTGTATTAAAGTAGTCATAAATTAAGTATTTGGTCTCATATTCCTTACCCACAGTGATTACATCAAGTATGTGACTCTACAAACTTGTTGAATGCATTTGCAGTTTGTCTTGGTTGTGTTTTGGATTATGTTTTTCCCAATAGAAACTGAAAGTTGAATAATGTCCTGTGTCATTTTGGAGTAACTTGTATTGTCAGTAAGAATATAAGATGTTTCTGAACACTTCTACAATCATGTGGATGCTACCATGATTATGAATAATTGTGAATGAATCGTGAACGAAGATGAATGAGAAAGTTACAGAGGAACAAGGATCATACCCCCTCTGTTATTGGTAATGGTGAGAGGTTAGCATGTTTTGTTGTAGCCTCTGTAACTTTCTCATTCATAATTGTTCATGATTCATTCATGATTTTTCTTAATCATGGCATCATCAGGATTCATTCAGTAGTTTTTAGAAACATGTTATCTACTCACTTAGAGAGAAGATTAATCCAGTCATCATCCACCATTCAGTTACTATTGGACAAAACATAACCCAAAACACAACCAAAACAAACTGCAAATGCAACCAACGAGTTTGGGACCAAATACTAAACTTTTGACTACTTTAATACACTATAAGTGAATTGGTTAGAATACTTATATCTTCTTCAAATAGGGGGACTAGATGCATAAAGTGCTTTCATTTCGAAAAGTGAAAGAGAAATGTATGAAAATACACTCAAATAAAAGGTGACATTATATACTGTCACCTCATATGAAACATTTGATCTCAAATCCAAAATGCTGGAGTATAGAGCCACATTTAAAATGTTAGCTTCACTGTCAAACTAGA
>NW_028156750.1:17500-30842 GCF_964263955.1 Coregonus lavaretus
CACACACTGGACACACACACACACAAACACACACACACACACACACACACACACTGGAGACACACACACACACTGGACACACACACACTGGACACGCACACACACACACTGGACACAATGGACACACACACACACTGGACACACACACACACACACACTGGACACAATGGACACACACACACTGGACACACACACACACACAGGACACACACACTGGACACGCACACACCAATTTGGGCCAGTATATTCCTGTAAATACACTGAACAAAAATATAAAGGCAACATGTGAAGTGTTGGTCCCATGTTTCATGAGCTGAAATAAAAGATCCCAGAAATGTTCCATACAAGTTTTACATCCCTGTTAGTGAGCATTTCTCCTATGCCAAGATAATCCATCCACCTGACAGGTGTGACATTTCAAGAAGCTGATTAAACAGCATGACCATTACACAGATGCTCCTTGTGCTGGGGACAATAAAAAGCCACTCTAAAATGTGCAGTTTTGTCACACAACACAATGCCACAGATGTCTCAAGTTTTGAGGGAGCGTGCAATTGGAATGTCCACCAGAGCTGTTGCTAGAGAATTTAATGTTAATTTCTCTAAGCCGCCTTGAATGTTGTTTTAGAGAATTTGACAGAACGTCCAACCGGCCTAAAAACCCCAGACCACGTGTATGGCGTCATGTGGGCGAGCGGTTTACTGATGTCAACGTTGTGAACAGAATGCCCAATTGAAGAGGAGGGGACAACATTCCACAGGCCACAATCAACAGCCTGATCAACTCTATGCGAAGGAGATGTGTCGCGCTGCATGAGGCAAATGGTGGTCACTCCAGATACTGACTGGTTTTCTGATCCACGCTCCTATTTTTAATTAAGGTATCTGTGACCAACAGATGCATATCTGTATTCCCAGTCATGTGAAATCCTTATATTAGACCCTAATGAATATATTTCAATTGACTGGTTTTCTTATATGAACTGTAATGCAGTAGAATCTTTGAAATTGTTGCCTGTTGCGTTTATATTTTAGTTCAGTATAATAAAAAAGAGCAGTTCTAAATATTTTATATTTAATAGGATTTTAGTAACACTAAGTCATTCCATCCTTTCACTAAATGTTAGTAACATTAAGTCATTCCATCCTTTCACTAAATGTTAGTAACACTAAGTCATTCCATCCTTTCACTAAATGTTATTAACCCTAAGTCATTCCATCCTTTCACTAAATGTTACCAACACTAAGTCATTCCATCCTTTACATGTTAGTAACACTAAGTCATTCCATCCTTTCACTAAAGCTTTAAAGTAACTTTTTATTGACAGATGCCTCATTTAAATGTTTTTGATTTTGATGAAAGGAAATCCCATATAGCCTACTGGACAGGACTTTGCTATGGCATCTTCTGTTTGGGTGTCTCAGGTCAGGTCTGAGCCATGATCAGAATGTGTCTCTGTGTCTATTTCCAGCCCTGCCATTTCTACCTGTCCTGATCTAGTGTTTCACTCCTGACCTCCTCACAGCGTCTCACTGTCCATGTCTGCTTTTAGCTCCCACCTCTACTTCACTGTGTTATAATGGACCTTATGCTTGTTATGTCACCTCTGTAAGCAGTTATCAAACATACTGACCTTTCTGACCCTATCCCATGGCCCTACTTTCTAGAACTGAATATTTCAATTCCTCTATGAGTTTTGTTTAGTGTCCATTTACTTATGTATGTGTTGAGATGATCACGTTCCAGATAAATGGTTGAACTGATTCCTGTCTCCCGTCTCATCATTATTGAATTGTTATACAGACGTGCTTATGAAACATAACAAAAGATTGGTGATGAGTAAGTCTGAACCTACGGGAACTATTCTGTCTGGAAGAAGTCCGTTTTTACAACTGTTTAAAACTGTTATTTTCTGTGGTACAGTCTAGGCTAGTGTTAGACATGTATTTGTTTAAAATCTATCACTTGATGCTTTCATTTCAGATAGACAAATAATCATGTTTTTTTTTGCAAAATGCTACATATCTGCCTAACTCTAAGAGAAATAAGTAGTACTGCTAGGTTTTACACAGTCAAATGTAAAAATAACTACATTTTTTATAAAGAACTGTACAAATATTATATTTGTGAAATCAATATTTAAAACATGTTTTTTTTAAAAACAGTAATATGATATTTGTATTTAAAACCATACATTTGACATTTTAGTCATTTAGCAGATGGTCTCATTCAGGATCCGGTTTCCCAAAAGCATCTTAAGGCTAAGTTCATTGTTAGAACCTTTGTAGGAGCACCGTTAAATCTCTGAGCAGTTCCCCAAAACCATCGTTATTAGCGTTACACTTGAACACGCTTGTAATCTAACGCCTGCCTCAGACCATTCGTACTCGTAGAACAGCTAAATCTCAGGGGTTAAAGCAAAAAATAAATCCTTACGTCGATCTCAGATTGATTGTCTTCTGCTAAATTAATCTCCCCTTTCATGTAAACAAGTCATGACCATCATGCTTTTAGGAGAAGAGGATCATTTCTGTAAATGTATTAAAACTGCAAATTTGACCAAATCCAGTCCCCTTGCTCAGGGTTCCCAGGGTCCTCCTGGGGATACTTCTTGAGAAGCTCAGCTCTAAGACGCTCAGTTCTGGTGACAAGAAAAAGGCTGTTCTACTCCAGAATGAATGGAAATACAATGATGCTGACACCATCTAAAATATCATTTCCACCTCCAAAAATGAGCCCAATAAGATATTGGTAAAGATTATGTTAAATGATTTTAACATATTGGACCATTTAGCCTGTATGCATGGTCTATTATCAGATGTTAAATGATTTTAACATATTGAACCATATAGCCTATATTCATGGTCTATTATCAGATGTTAACTGATTTTAACATATTAAACCATATAGCCTGTATGCATGGTCTATTATCAGATGTTAAATGATTTTAACATATTGAACCATATATCCTATATGCATGGTCTATTATCAGATGTGCTATTAGCAATAAGCATGATCACCTGTAGCCCAACGGATGCAGCATAGTGGTTATAAATGAAGCATGGGGTTTGCCCATCTGCATTTACCCCATTGGACACAACTTCCTGATTATTATTTATTATTATTATTATTCACTCAGAATTGTTGTTGGGGAGGTTTCTATTACAAAGTTGCCCTTTTAAGATGCCGTTGCCCCTTTAAGAGCTCTGTTGCAAATGTTCCTAAACCATGCTTGATACTCCGGTTGTAACTGCATTTTTAAAACAATGCATTAGCGCAATTGTAGGAGTATAGAAATAAACGTGTTATCAATGGAAAGCTTGGATCCACCTCTTTTTTAACAAAGGTCAAAACTGCTTTCAAAAGTGTTTTCCCCGTGATGGCATTAAGAGTTGTTGTCCGTTGACTGCTTGAATAAATGGCCCTACAAAGGCAAAGAGCATCAACTAGAAAACAATACAACTGAAGACAAAAAAGGCTTTAAAGTTGTTTTTGCTGTTCAGCCAAATATGCCGTATGTCACGATCGTCGGGAAGAGAGGACCAAGGCGCAGCGTTGCAGACAAACATACTCTTTATTAGAGAACACGATCAAAAACAACAAAACGATAACGTGACAGTCAATGGTCAAACACAAACCAACACGAACAAGAAACCACACTGAATGAATGCCTAACGGCTACCTAAGTATGACTCCCAATCAGAGACAACGAGCTACAGCCGTCTCTGATTGGGAGCCACCCTGGCCAACATAGATATACAACAACTAGAACCAACACACATGAAAACTCACACCCTGGCTCAACATACTAGAGTCCCCAGAGCCAGGGCGTGACAGTACCCCCCCCCCTAAAGGCGCGGACTCCGACCGCGCCAACCAAATACCACAGGGGAGGGACCGGGTGGGCACTCTGCCTTGGCGGCGGATCCGGCTCCGGGCATGATCCCCACTCGCTCTGTAACCCCCCAAAGTACCCCTGGTCCGGTCTGGCCCTGCTGACCGGAGCTGGACTGCACACTGGTGGAGCGGATTGCTCTAGCTCCGGCGTGAAGCAGCTGACCCGTGCTGAACCAGGCACCAGTGGAACAGGCACGGGCTGTGCCGGACTGACGACGCACACCACTGGCTTGGTGTGGGGAGCAGGAACAGCCCGAGCCGGGCTGACGAAACGCACCCCTGACCTGGTGCAGGGAGCAGGAACGGGCCGAACCGGGCTGACAAAACGCACCACTGACTTGGTGCGGGGAGCAGGAACAGCCCGAGCCGGGCTGACGAAGCGCACCACTGACTTGGTGCGGGGAGCAGGAATGGGCCGAGCCGGGCTGACGAAGCGCACCACTGACTTGGTGCGGGGAGCAGGAACGGGCCGAGCCGGGCTGACGAAGCGCACCACTGACTTGGTGCGGGGAGCAGGAACGGGCCGAGCCGGGCTGACGAAGCGCACCACTGACTTGGTGCGGGGAGCAGGAACGGGCCGAGCCGGGCTGACGAAGCGCACCACTGACTTGGTGCGGGGAGCAGGAACGGGCCGAGCCGGGCTGACGAAGCGCACCACTGACTTGGTGCGGGGAGCAGGAACGGGCCGAGCCGGGCTGACGAAGCGCACCACTGACTTGGTGCGGGGAGCAGGAACGGGCCGAGCCGGGCTGACGAAGCGCACCACTGGCTTGGTGCGGGGAGCAGGAACGGGCCGAGCCGGGCTGATGAAGCGCACCACTGACCTGGTGCGGGGAGCAGGAACGGGCCGAGCTGGGCTGACGAAGCGCACCACTGACTTGGTGCGGGGAGCAGGAAGGGCCGAGCCGGGCTGACGACGCGCACCATTGGCCTGGTGCGGGGAGCAGGAACAGGCCGGACCGTACTTGGGACACACACCCCTGGTCCTACGCAGGGATCTGGAATGGGCCGGACCGGACTGGTAACACACCCCAGTACCTCTCGCCGTGCCTCTACACCTTCCATCCGCTCTTCGACCAGTGGCCCCCGTAACCTGGCGGCCTCCTCTGCCAACCCGCTGGGCCGCTCTGCCGCGGTCTCCTGCTGGCCCGTCGTCCACGGCGTTAGCCCCCCCCCCCCTAAAAAAATTCTGGGCGTCTCTCCTACCCGTGGACCAGGTCTCCATGTCCCTCGCCAGCCTTTCGCCCTTCTGCTTCCATGTCAAGCCCTTCTCTTCCTCACCCGGCTTGACCCAGTCGAGGAGGCGAAGGAGATCTGCTAGAGATCTCCCCGGCGATGGCTCCTGGACATGCTGCTTGGTCCAGTCTTGGTGGTTTCTTCTGTCACGATCGTCGGGAAGAGAGGACCAAGGCGCAGCGTTGCAGACAAACATACTCTTTATTAGAGAACACGATCAAAAACAACAAAACGATAACGTGACAGTCAATGGTCAAACACAAACCAACACGAACAAGAAACCACACTGAATGAATGCCTAACGGCTACCTAAGTATGACTCCCAATCAGAGACAACGAGCTACAGCCGTCTCTGATTGGGAGCCACCCTGGCCAACATAGATATACAACAACTAGAACCAACACACATGAAAACTCACACCGTAGGTAGATAAGTGTAAATGCACTGATGTATCATCTTATTATGACCACTGACCTGACCTATGACCCCTAAAATGCAGATACTGCACTCTCTTTGTATGACCATAAACAGCTGTATGGGTCATGCAAAAGCAAAGTGCAGTATCTAAAAAATCTAAATTTATTTATCTAGCTTTCTTGTTGTTTTTAATGGTGATATGTAGTTGTGTTTTCATGTTTTGAATGTTGTATTGTAGCAACCCTCAAGCTTTTTTTATCCATAAGGTAAGAACTATTTCATCGCAGAGAATGTTTATACCTATGTGACTTTGTTTCTTTATGTTAGCTAGCGTTTCGATATTTTGTTTGCTATCTTTCTTACCATTATCTGGGTATTTGCATTTCAATGCGAGTTAAACCATAATGTTTCCGCGTGATTGTGCCATGTTTATTCTGGTGATAACTGGATCACTGGCTGTTTCATGGAGTGTGTGATTGTGAGTGTCATGGTCAGGATGGTCTGAACTCAGAGCCTGATAGAATACCAAGGAAAACCGAAGTAACTGCAGTAGAACATGGTGGAACAAAGCCAGATGGCAGTAACTTCACTTACTGCTGTTTCCTTGGTTTTTACTGGGATTTTGTAGTTACAGCAAATTTGACCCTCCATTTTCTCTGAAACAGAAGATAATTGAACCAGGACACTTTGTCACAAGATATAACAGATACTACAAAGCCTGACTTCAGTCTTAAAGGACATGAACTGGCAGAACAGGTTTCAGCAAAGTATGGAGTCATTGTTTCCAGGAAGGTGTCTCCATGGCGATAGGAGGGACAGGAGGCAGACTAAGGGCAAGGGAAGCCACCTGAACTACTGCCCAACAAAGACAAAGAGTAGTCTACGCAAAGAGTGAATCTGAGAAAGATTGCTTTAAAATGTGTTTTTTTGTCCAATCATATCAACCATGACCACTGATCTGACCTATGACCCCTTAAATGCTGATACTGCACTCTGCCTTTTTATGACCTTAAACAGCTATATGGGTAATGCAAAAGCAAAGTGCAGTATGTTGAAATCTAAATGTGTGTATGCAGCTTTCTTGTTATTTTTCTGTTTGATGGAAACAGTTTGAGTGTTGTAACTATATTCCAACTGTATTTAATGGTGTTATGTAGTTGTGTTTTCATGTTTTCAATGTTGTATTGGAGTAGGCCTAACCCTCACCAATATTTCTGTTGATGGAGTGAGACACCAGACAAGATGAGAGACATCAATAGACGACACAGAGAAAGTGATGGAGAGAGAGAGAGTGACACCAGACAAGACACAGAGACAGCAACAGAAGAATAGGATATGATGGAGAGAGACACCAGACAAGACACAGAGACAGCAACAGAAGAATAGGATATGATGGAGAGAGACACCAGACAAGACGAGAGACGTCAATAGACGACAAAGAGAAAGTGATGGAGACAGAGGAGGGGAGAACACACAGGAGAGAGAGAGAGAGAGAGATAGAGAGAGAAAGAGAGAGAGAGAGAGAAGAGAGAGAGAGAGAGAGAGAGAGAGAGAGAGAGAGAGAGAGAGAGAGAGAGAGAGAGAGAGAGAGGACCCCTGGGTAGATAGGAGCTGATACCCCTGGGGAGACAGGAGCTGCTACCCCTGGGGAGAGAGGAGCTGTTACCCCTGGGGAGAGAGGAGCTGCTACCCCTGGGGAGAGAGGAGCTGCTACCCCTGGAGAGACAGGAGCTGCTACCCTTGGGGAGAGAGAAGCTGCTACCCCTGGAGTGAGAGGAGCTGCTACCCCTGGGGAGAGAGGAGCTGTTACTCCTGGGTAGAGAGGAGCTGATACCCCTGGGGAGAGAGGAGCTGCTACCCCTGGGGAGAGAGGAGCTGTTACCCCTGGGGAGAGAGGAGCTGATACCCCTGGGAAGAGAGGAGCTGCAATGAAGAGAGACTGCGACCCTGCTCGGGAAGAGCTTATCGATTGGTGATGGTTGGGGCACGTTTGGTAGGAGCTTCAGTGATGAAGACTGCTGAACTTGCTGATGTTTCACAATATGCCATGGCTGTCTCAGTCACCAGGTCTCAACCCAATTGAAGACAACCATCAACAAAACACTCAATTATGGAATTTATTGTGGAAGAATGATGTCACATCCCTCCAATAGAGTTCCAGACACTTGTAGAATGTATGCCAAGGCACATTGTAAGAGCTGTAAAGAGACAGGGAGTGGGAGAGAGAACAGGTAGAACCTGATATGTAAATGAGCAGAACAAACTAACAAACTAACTCCACGACCGAATGATCATTCTAGACTCTACTTCTATTGAGAGACATATAAAAGGTAAGACGACGATTGTTATGTGTATTAATATAGTTGATGATATTGTTATGTGTATTAATATAGTTGATGATATTGTTATGTGTATTAATATAGTTGATGATATTGTTATGTGTATTAATATAGTTGATGATATTGTTATGTGTATTAATATAGTTGATGATATTGTTATGTGTATTAATGTAGTTGATGATATTGTTATGTGTATTCATATAGTTGATGATATTGTTATGTGTATTAATATAGTTGATGATATTGTTATGTGTATTAATGTAGTTGATGATATTGTTATGTGTATTAATATAGTTGATGATATTGTTATGTGTATTCATCTAGTTGATGATATGTTTTGTGGACAGTTTTATAATAGGCCTACTCTCCTTAAAATGTTTTGGATATAAATTAGATGCGTGGGGTGAATTCGTTCTGTTTCCATCTGAGTGCCCCAGGGTGATCGCTCCTACAGTATCTAGAATCTAAAAGGGTTCTTTGGCTGTCCCCATTGTAGAACCATTTGTAGAACCATTGTAGAACCCTTTGTAGAACCATTTTTGGTCCTAGTTAGAACCCTTTTGAGTTCCATGAAGAATCCTTTCCACAGAGGATTCTACATGGAACCCAAAAGCGTTCTCCTATGGGGACAGCCAGAGGACCCTTTTGGAACTCTTTTTTCTAAGAGTGTACTGTATCATAGGTCTATAGACTTGTCTTCTCAAAACAGGCTTAAAACACAGCAAGCAACAACATTTTCTCTTTCTAATCTACTGTTAATGCTTTTCACTCAGGAAGGTATGTTGTGTGAAAGAGAGACAAATAAATACTGTGGAAAGACTAACAACAACTTACACTTCCTCAAAACAGGTTGTGTGTGTTCATTAGTGCCCACCGTAGCAAAACGTTTGGCAACAGAAACCGTTTAGGTCACGTTGTACAGCGTTTGGAGTAAACTGTTTATGCAACATTTTTAAAACTGTTGGCTGCGGAGTAAACTAATGAATACGACCCAGGTTGTAGCCTACAACTCGGCTGTTGATGTCTGCCTGATGCTGTAACCTGAACTTAGCCTGAGGGGTGTACTATGATGCAAGCTAGATATACTGGTTTTCTAAAGCTAGCTTCTGTTAGCTTCACATTCCAGGTCAGGCCTCACCCATAAGAATATACAGAGCACTAGTTATCAGGAAGGTGCTCTCTCAGCACAACAGTAGATATCTCAATGACTTGACATGTTCTGGTTGTGAATTCAGGCTACAAGGTGAGAATCCTGCCAGGAATGATTGTAAAGTGTGTAGAGAAATGAAATGTATGGTGTAATTTTAGTATAGTGAATTGATGTAAAACACTCAGACCTAACAGTCGACTTCTACTGAGACAGGTTTGTGTCAGTCTAATCATACAAAATGGCGCTAACTGAACATGGGCAAGTCAAATTCAATATATCAATATTCATATATTATAGTTCTACATTTAACATTTCATATGATAAATGTAATTGTATCATAGCTCCACTATAGTGTAGCGATCCTCGCTAAATGAACCACGTCACAATTCCAACCAAGTAACACAATTGGCGCCAATGGCGCGATGCGTAGGTTATTTGCCTTTTACACAAGCAACCTGGGTTCGCTTCCCTGCCCCACTGTTTGCTACATTGGTGTCAGAAGTAGTATAGTGTCTGTGAGGCTGTCAGAATGCACGGCCCGGATGTGTGAGGGGTCTGAGTAGTCGAAGCACAGGACTTGCTTTTATAGGGGGCAGTGTGAGACAGGTTACAATTAGGTTTAACCCTATTGCTGCAATTGTTATTAAGGGAAACTCAAGTCTGGCATTTCTAAGTGGAAATTACATAATTCAGAAGCCTTTTAAAACCTCAACTCAAATGTCGAGTTGCTTCAGGACAAATTTCCTGCTGTAGCAAACGGGCTCAAATTAAGATCCAACATCTGTAGCAATATACCTGTCTTTAATGTACATGGCTATATTAGGAGGACATGATTCTCTTTAGACCATTGATTTTTGACCATTTCACATATTTTATTTACTGTTGTTTAGGCTGGTTGAATGAGTTCCCTATGAGAGGCTAGGTGACCGTCAGAAGTAATGGGATTTCCTCATATGAAATTAAAAGTAAGTGTGTAGCCTACGCACTTACAAAATGGCTGTTGAAACTGTGGGACACATTTCTCGGCAACATTAAAATTAGGATAAATGTGTTGATTTGAAGGAAAGACGGGCAGACTCTGGTAAGTCTAGGCTACATAGAACTATTATATTAGAAAGTTAGGTCATTTACAGACATTCAATAGTCAGAGTAGGTTTGAAATATGATCACTTATCATGCTGACCAACCTGATGGTCTCTGTTGGAAATGTGAAACATATCATGCCTAGGCTACATGCTCTGTCCTGCTACTGGTAGGCCTGTAACGTTATGGGAACTGATCTGAACAGGTTTAAGCTGGTAATCTAGGATATGTAGGCTATAGCTGAGGGCCATCTGCATATCACTAACAAACCACTAGTATATGTTATAACCTAGCCTACTTTACATAATATAAATCTCCTACTTGTTGCAAAAATACTTTCTGAATGTATCAATGATTTCCCCTTAGATCAATCATGCCCGTTTTAGCCCTTCTGTCTACATTCTCAGATACATTTAGAAAATAATAGATTGAAAGACAATAAATAGCCTGTTTTTATTGAATACAAATAAGTGTGAGACATGGCCTTGTGTTGCTGCACTGTCTATAACTACCTTACCAAACAATTACTTATTATTATTATTGACAGTTAACATGGAGAAGAGATGTCACAACCAGATGTTCATGTGATTGCATTAAATAGCCTGACTGTTTCGATATGTCTGTTAGTAAATGTTTTATTTCTAAGTGATCATGAGTAAAAGAGAACAATGGACATTCTAGAATTAGTTGTCACTGTGTTCACCACAACCAATATGCTGCATCTCTGTTTAGGGGTCAGTGCTCTAAAATGAGTGTTTCTGGGGAGAGAGAGGAGGGGGTCCCTGCCTCTAAAATGAGTCTCTCTGGGGGACATGACACCAAAGCTAAAAGGTGAGATTACAGTTTTGTTTAAGAATTATTAAGTACATTTCCAAAACTCTATATCCACAATTTTTTCACATTAGTTGTTTAATCAGAAATGATTGCTTATGGTACCTTCAATATTACTGATCTCTGATTTTTTATTAATAGATTTTAGATTTGTATGCATACAATGTTAATTTTCATCAAACACATATTTCGCCCTAGATGCCTTCAATTGCCCAATTTATAGCCATGCCCAATTTAGGATAATTTTTATCAACGTGATGTTGCGCTCCAAAGCGATAACTTGAAATAACATGATGTAGGTAATTAAATAATCAAAAGAAAAACGTGTCCTTATAGAACCAAAAAGGCTTCTATCACTTCCTTAATATATGGAACCACTAAAAGTTAAATATATTTTTGGGTTCAGTGAAGAAGAACCTCTAGAGTTCTGATCAACGAAAGGTGAATGTTTTGAGGATGTGAACCCAGCAGCCCTCCAGTGGTCAGATCAAGCCCACCCTTTTTTTCCAACTCCCGGCCCGGGATTCGAACCAGCCACCTTTCTGCCATAGGTCCAACCCCTACCACAGCTCCAACTCCTTAGCCACAGGGCGAAAAAAACCTGAGTTTATCTTCAGAAATAAGCATAAATTAATCTGCCAAAATGAAGACAACATGCTATGCAGACATACATGGCAACACTTATACATAATTATTGTACATAAATCATTGCCAAAAGCACAAGACATACTGTTGCATGTAGGTTTATATTATTTATGGATTGATCATATAGAAATGTAAAAACATTATTTTAACTACTCCAAAGCAAATTACACGTGGCGCTGGAACCACTGACTAGCTGCATTTTCCTATTATCAAGACACCTTCTCTTAATTCTTAACTGGTTAGGACAGCTCATGAAGTGTCCTAAATATCTGCCAACTAGGTCTGACTAGAGGCTTCATGCATAGGTTTAATTTATACCCATAAGTGTAGAAGTCTTTATTGTCAGCACTTATACGACCAATTTTCTACTCTGAGACAGTTTGTGGATATGGGCCCAGATCTCAAAATATTGTTATAAAAAAACTTAGAATGTTTGTTTTGCATATATAAAAAATATATATATATATATGCATTTTACTAATGTAAGCCACTGTAAAGACTGGGTTTAGTTTATTGTGTTGCTCTGCTCATGTCCTCGTTCTGGAACTGTCCGTGTCCACATACGGTGTGGCGCCAAGCATATTACATTTACATTTACATTTACGTCATTTAGCAGACGCTCTTATCCAGAGCGACTTACAAATAGGTGCGTTCACCCTATAGCCAGTGGGATAACCACTTTACAATATTGTCCAGTTAGGCGCAGAGTGGTCTGAGGTGATCTTGGAGAATAACGACGGAGTTCGCTACAGTGTTGAGACACCGAAGTTTATTGTTTATTAAATCCTGTGGAAGGCTTCTCCCTCTCTCGCTCCTTCTGTCCGGTTCTCCTCTCTTCACTAGATGGACGGTAACTTTAGTGTTTAACCCCTCTGTGTCCAAGGACCGAACTTTTGAATATTATTTTCGGGGCGCCTCAAATAGGCTGGACACAGTTTCATAATATTACCTTCTGTCCATCATTATAAAGTAATCGCGAAAAAACAGGCCTTATTTTAGGGCATTTCTCACCCTACCAGCTCCTATTAGTTCTATTGAGCTCCGTGACACCGACTCGCCTTCAGAACGTTCTATTCCCAGCCCATTGTTCTGCGTCACAATGCCAGCTTCACTATTGTTATCAATGAGACCTGCCTGCATTAACCCTGTAGGTTTACCTCAGGTAACTTATTATTAACAAGGTTACGGCTACTTGGTGAGCGTTAACCCTGTAGGTTTACCTCAGGTATCTGATTATTAACAAGGTTACGGCTCCTTGGTGAGCGTTAACCCTGTTGGTTTACCTCAGGTAACTTATTATTAACAAGGTTATGGCTACTTGGTGAGCACACACACTGTTCACCTGAGTACATGTTGTGGTCACCAATAGTGAGGTGAGACAGTTTAAGAGGCAATGGCTGGCGGAAAGCCATCAAACATTAAACATATTTGTTTTAAGAAAAAATTGTACAATCTAAACAAAACGCATGTCCCTGTCCTCTTTTTCAAGATGTGGCCGATTTAAACAGCCAGAAGACATTTTTTAATTAAGAAATAACACTTTTTTTGACGACTTGTTGTTTCTAAATGGCTGCTGGGTAATTTGATATGCATCGAAATCTTAGTTCGTAGGCATCAAATTGAGCGAATGCTGCGCAGGTTCACTGAGTTGCAAACCAAATGGGTATAATGGGGTGATTGTTGACTAATCGGGTGGTCTAGCTAATGGATTTGTAGATCTGATGCAGTTGCTACCTCAGATT
>NW_028156749.1:0-42500 GCF_964263955.1 Coregonus lavaretus
GGTCTTCTGTCTTGTGTTCGGATCAGGTTTTAATATTCAAAAATATGTACTGCATTTATGAGGCATTGCTTTGCTGAAACATGCTACTCTCTAAATCATGGTAATAGTCTACTGAGCACTAGATAGACTTTACTGAGGTTCCTCCAAATATATATCTCTACAGACTAAAGAGGACTCAGTGTCAGAAATACAATGTTCCTTTAAAATGTATACTCTGATCATTACAACGTTCAGAAAATATTATCAATGACTCTCCCTTCATCCATCATATTATGACTAGTACACTACTAGTATTGACTAGTACAGTCTGATGACGTCCAGTATTGACTAGTACAGTCTGATGACGTCCAGTATTGACTAGTACAGTCTGATGACGTCCAGTATTGACTAGTACAGTCTGATGACGTCCAGTATTGACTAGTACAGTCTGATGACGTCCAGTATTGACTAGTACAGTCTGATGACGTCCAGTATTGACTAGTACAGTCTGATGACGTCCAGTATTGACTAGTACAGTCTGATGACGTCCAGTATTGACTAGTACAGTCTGATGACGTCCAGTATTGACTAGTGCAGTCTGATGACGTCCAGTATTGACTAGTACAGTCTGATGACGTCCATTATTGACTAGTACAGTCTGATGACGTCCAGTATTGACTAGTACAGTCTGATGACGTCCAGTATTGACTAGTACAGTCTGATGACGTCCAGTATTGACTAGTACAGTCTGATGACGTCCAGTATTGACTAGTACAGTCTGATGACGTCCAGTATTGACTAGTACAGTCTGATGACGTCCAGTATTGACTAGTACAGTCTGATGACGTCCAGTATTGACTAGTACAGTCTGATGACGTCCAGTATTGACTAGTACAGTCTGATGACGTCCAGTATTGACTAGTACAGTCTGATGACGTCCAGTATTGACTAGTACAGTCTGATGACGTCCAGTATTGACTAGTACAGTCTGATGACGTCCAGTATTGACTAGTACAGTCTGATGACGTCCAGTATTGACTAGTACAGTCTGATGACGTCCAGTATTGACTAGTACAGTCTGATGACGTCCAGTATTGACTAGTACAGTCTGATGACGTCCAGTATTGACTAGTACAGTCTGATGACGTCCAGTATTGACTAGTACAGTCTGATGACGTCCAGTATTGACTAGTACAGTCTGATGACGTCCAGTATTGACTAGTACAGTCTGAAGATGTCCATTATTGACTAG
The DNA here is from genome assembly GCF_964263955.1 of Coregonus lavaretus. Classification (NCBI taxonomy): domain Eukaryota; kingdom Metazoa; phylum Chordata; class Actinopteri; order Salmoniformes; family Salmonidae; genus Coregonus; species Coregonus lavaretus. The sequence continues at coordinate 1,232 of NW_028156749.1, forward strand.
TACAGTCTGAAGATGTCCATTATTGACGAGTATAGTCTGCTTGTCTGGTGTATAGTATGAGTGAAAGTCATCCATTTTTCTTTTACAACATGTAACAACACAGTGATTGACTGAGTGGCATTTGATAGAGGAGAATTCCTGGATCGGGTTAACCTCACAAATCCCTCTACGTTTTAAACCTCGGCAGAGCCACAGATCTCTTACTACAAGTCAGGTCTGAAGTGAGCTCTGAGCTCCATTTCAGCAGTGACACGTTTAGGAGCCGTGGACCCGGCACGATTCAGTGAGCAGCTTTAGAGTTTACGTCAAGGCCACACGATGAATCTCCGCAGCCTGTATTAAAAGTGATGTACATTCAGGCTCTGAAGACAACAGACTAATACTTGAGGGATATTATTTTTCATGTGGTTTTTCAGATTCTCCTGTATGTGTCCTTAGCCAGGAGAGACGGCCCAGAGTGCACAGGAGACTCCCTCCGTTCCTGCGTCCCAAATGTCTCCTTATTCCCCATATATGGCCCATAAGGCTCTGGTCAAAAGTAGTGCACTATATAGGGAATCATTTAGGACACATCTCCCCCTCTCTCTTTTCTTCCTAAGGTTTTAGAGACTCTCAGTGAAGAAGGATGTGATGCCTTTTTCCAGAGGCATCAATCTGCTGGTGGAATCCTATGGAGCGGGGAGGATTCCCGGGGATAGATCCTCTGGTTAGGAACGCTGTCGGGAACGCCGGGATGACAGTGCTGGAGAAGGGGACGGGACTGGGATACGTGGAGAGGGTGATGACATACTGATATTCAAGACCTCACTGGGTGAGGAGACTCAACGCTGCAGATTCAGTAACTCCCTAGGAGGACACTGATATCGCTTAGTCTCTATGGGAACGGTACAGTATGTCTTCTCCCAGGGGTCACTACCTATTAGGACACAAACAATGAACGCTGCCGGCTGGATAACTCACAGATCTCAGTCTCTACGGCAATGTTTTACCCCCAGAGTTGGAGTAAGGATACAGAAAGTTTCCACAGGTCTGGAACAGTGAGAACTACTGGACAAACAAGGAGTTGGAGTAAGGATACAGAACGTCTCCACAGGTCTGGAACAGTGAGAACTACTGGACAAACAAGGAGTTGGAGTAAGGATACAGAACGTCTCCACAGGTCTGGAAGAGTGAGAACTACTGGACAAACAAGGAGTTGGAGTAAGGATACAGAACGTCTCCACAGGTCTGGAACAGTGAGAACTACTGGACAAACAAGGAGTTGGAGTAAGGATACAGAACGTCTCCACAGGTCTGGAAGAGTGAGAACTACTGGACAAACAAGGAGTTGGAGTAAGGATACAGAACATCTCCACAGGTCTGGAACAGTGAGAACTACTGGACAAACAAGGAGTTGGAGTAAGGATACAGAACGCCTCCACAGGTCTGGAAGAGTGAGAACTACTGGACAAACAAGGAGTTGGAGTAAGGATACAGAACGTCTCCACAGGTCTGGAAGAGTGAGAACTACTGGACAAACAAGGGCCTATAAGTTAAGGCAAACCTTTGTTATGTGCTTGTTTCTATGATGACTGTCCATAACAGTCCAAAACACTGAGCCACCTGGACATAAAGGAATGTCCACACATCCATTTTTGAGCTGCTTACTGGACTCTATTTTGATTAGTAAAGTCGTGTATAAAGAAGGGCTTTGAGATACCTCATGAGAGGGGGATGAAGAATTTACAAGATTCTAAAGTTCCAGAGGAAACTAGTAGATCCCTTTAATGCTGGTGTCTCTTTTCCAGCCAGGACACCTCCCAGAATGCTCTCTCTCTCTGGCCGGCTCTGTCTGAGGAGAGCACCAAAAGGCTACCGGACACTCTGCTCCACTTCTCTCCTGAAGCAGCATGGGAGCTCTGGGCTTCAAGGCCTAGTCACTTACTCTGCTCAGTTCTTAGTAACAGCTCCTACTGACTCAGTCACACCAACCCACAGGCTTCATCCATCATGCCCCTTCCATTCCACCAGAGATGGTAGCAATCCACCTCCATCTCTCCCTTCAAATCTGTTCCCCTTCCAAGTCCACCCCTGATTACTGTATCACACGTGCACTGAAGGACAATAGCAGCAGAAAGCTGTGGTCCAGGGCCAGGGGAACTCCTTTCAGTTCAGCCTTGGACGTTAGTCATAAAGAGGTTAGCTCTGCATCGTACTGACAGTGAGACATGACTGTCCAGAGAACACCAGCTGCATGTAAAGCTTCAACAATGTCAACTGTCATCCTGTTTCCAATAACACTTGAAGACAGAGTGGAAAACAGCTTACAGGACAAACACACGGGAGGGTAGGACTCTGAATGATGACATGACCTGTTGAGGACTTCAGTATTGTGGACTAGACGTGGGATAGGAGGTAGATGACTTACCTGGTCTGAAGGACTAAGGTATGATAAGTATACCAGACCAGAGGTTTCATCTACCGTACTAGCTAGCTACTCTAGGTATAGAGACGTCAGGCCTACCAGAGTTGCGGCAGTCGTCCCCGTGCTGGGGTATCTGTATCGAGAAGGCAAGGAGGTCAGGGGACAGCAGGGACTCAGGTTTACGGATCTCATTGAGCCAGCGACTCTGGTGGAGCTCCTTAGTGTCAGATGGACCCTGCAGCAGAGGAACCAGCTTCTCCTTTATTCCCTCTGGTGAACCTGGAGAGAAGGAGAGGAGAACTTTATTCATCCGGGAACAAAGAGACAATGTAACTACATCAGTCTGGATCTAGGGAAAGTGAATTGAAAATTGATTCTACAAGTAGTGTAGTCCTGTGGGTGACCTGCTGTTGAACTGTTCTGGGTCTGTCAGCTATAGTGGTGATATGGAGATCAGTGTGCGGAGAGTCATCCATTCTGTTCCAGACATCAGAGAAAGAGAAAAGCCCTGATCTCAATGACAGAGCCCCCTGAGACCAGCGGTGACACACACAGAAACTAAACATCTGGACTGAAGTCCAGGGAGGAGTGGAGGACTGTGAGTGAGTGAAAGTGAAAGAGAAGGGTCTAGGCGCGGCACGGTGTGGGGGTAAGGCTCTTCCACACAGGCAGTAAAGTTTAACAGGGCACAGCTGCACACACCTGGGGTCCTGGCACACACTTTAACAGCTCCCACGGTTCCCCCGGCGCAGTTCACCGTGGCTCTGCTGCAGAATTTCAGCTCCACGTTCTGGACCGAGGCCTCCAGGGTCGGAGAAGGAGAGGGAGACTTCACACCTAATAAAAACAACAACTGAAAATGAAGTGGGGGGCGGGGCTGCTCTGGTGAAGGTTTAAACACTGCTGCTGCTTCGTTAAACTACGGATTGGCCTTTAATTGTTGTTGACCTCTGGACCCTTAAAGAGTGTTTCAGGTTAGCCCTGGACCTGCAACTCTCTCACAGTACACAGAGAGCCTTGACCCTTTAACTCTCTCACAGTACACAGAGAGCCTGGACCCTTTAACTCTCTCACAGTACACAGAGAGCCTGGATCCTTTAACTCTCTCACAGTACACAGAGAGCCTGGACCCTTTAACTCTCTCACAGTACACAGAGAGCCTGGACCCTTTAACACTCTCACAGTACACAGCCCTGGATCCTGTAACTCTCTCACTGTACACAGAGAGCCTGGACCCTTTAACACTCTCACAGTACACAGCCCTGGATCCTGTAACTCTCTCACAGTACACAGAGAGCCTGGACCCTTTAACTCTCTCACAGTACACAGAGAGTAATGAAGACACAAAATAACTCCAGAAAGAGCCCGATGGTCACACTGTTGATGACAGCGAGTGCCTGTGTGACTGCCGCACGTTGTCTCGCTCTCCTGGAGATCATGGAAAAGGAGGGTATAGGAGCAAGCGTTAACTGAGTATTATGTGTGCCAAACAGGTGCTGTTAGATTACAATAATATTATTTGTGTACAGTGTAAACAACACTAAATAAATCAGATAAACCAGAGAGTCTGTTCGAATGAAAAAATTATATATAAAGCCTTTATTACAGCAGCTTGCATTCGTGAATTGCGTTTTTTTGTTTTTTTTTGTCTAATTATTCAAAGCTCCCTTTGTTATTTAATTTCAAAACTAAAACGCTTGATTGAATTTCAAAGCATGTCTCGTATGCTGTGTGATGGCATGAACAAATGAATGATTGATTGATAGATACAGTAGCCTATATATTGAACTACAAGCCTAAATAAGTTAGGGTATTAAGACTAAACAGGACGCGCTCTCAGGCCTACAGCTCCATGGTGGTTATGCAAGGCTGCTATACAAAGCCTTCTAATGATAACGACATTACTATTTAATAAAATGATCATAATAATAATAATAGTAATCATAACAATAAGAAGGAGATCTAGATAAAGGAGGGTATAGGAGTGAGAGCTGTGTGCATATTATGTGTGACAAACAGGTGCTGTTAGATTCCAATATCATTTTTCTGCCTGTTGGGAACAGTGTAAACAACACTAAATCAATTATAAGTCATACCAGTCTGTTCTAACATGTTATTTTTAAAAAGCTTTTATTACAGCATAGCAGAGATTAAAAACAGCTGAATCTGTGAAAACTGCTTTATCCAACATTTTGCCGTTGCGTGAGGCTTGGTGCTCACTGAATCAGTAGGATATTAAACAAACACTCAAACAGGCAACAGAAGCAAGATCTGTCTTATTTCTGTATATATATATGGATGATTTATAAAGCCAGGCCTATTTAACAGTTAGGCTATTGATTCTAGACCTAATTAAATTGGGGTTTCCTCTCTCCTCACTTTTCTTAGACAATTAAGGCCGTTTCCTCATTTCCGCTACTGCTTCCTGTATGCTGGTTAACAATCCCTATTTGCTGGTTAACATTTCTATTATGCACATAGCAACATAGGGAAAGGCGCCAATTCTAATGAGCACTGAAGATTATGTTTCAGAACCACAGACAGTGACCGTATCCAACGCGGGAGAAAGCGCATTTGTTATAATGCCGAACACAAAAACAAACAAAAATGTCACAAAATGTTTTCATAACATGGTGCAAACTGTGTTGACTGGGGAGCATGTGACAGGCTTTAGCGTGTTTTTTTGTGTATCTGGGAAAAGGACATGACTATTATTACTATTATTATTATCATCATTATCATTATTACTACTATCAGTATTATTAGTATTATTATTACTACTAGCATCATTATTACTACTATCAGTACTATTATTATTATTACTATTATTATCATCATTATTACTACTATCAGTATTATTACTACTATCAGTACTATTATTAGTAGTATTACTATTATTATAATCATTATTACTACTATCAGTACTATTATTATTATTATTACTACTATCAGTACTATTATTATTATCATCATTATTACTACTATCAGTATTATTATTATTGTCATTATTACTACGATCAGTACTATTATTATTATTGCTATTAGTATTATTATTATCACTATTACTACTATCAGTACTACTATTAGTATTACTATTATTATTATCATTATTACTACTATCAGTACTATTATTATTATCATCATTATTACTACTATCAGTATTATTATTATTGTCATTATTACTACGATCAGTACTATTATTATTATTGCTATTAGTATTATTATTATCACTATTACTACTATCAGTACTACTATTAGTATTACTATTATTATTATCATTATTACTACTATCAGTACTATTATTATTATTACTATTATTATCATCATTATTACTACTATCAGTACTATTATTATTATTGCTGTTATTATTATTTTCATTATTACTAATATCAGTACTATTATTATTATTACTATTATTATTACTATTATCATTATTACTACTATCAGTACTAATTATTATTATTATTATTGATATTATTACTACTATTATTACTATTATTACAATTATTATTAATATTATTATCTGAAGATTACAGATCAAATTAATCGCTGTATCTGAATTAATTGACATGAAATGACTTATTATCGACCACAGTAAGCAGTCAGATGCCTGTACAATACTGTAGCATATGGCTTTATACAGTATAGTTGAGTCTGTTCAACACTGAGATGTTAATTCATGGTAACTAATCAAAGCCCATACTGAGCTCAGTAAACCCCAGAGTCTGTCCTCTCTAACTCCTGACTCACACCTGTCTTCCCCAACCCCAGGCAGGCAGGCAGACAGGAGGCCTGGAAGAAGTCCCTGGTTGCCATGTTTCCTAAGACGACAGTGTGTTATTTCTATGGTGAGAGGACATAACAGGGTTTATGGTGAGAGGAGGTCTCAAACACATAACAGGGGTCTGATTGGTAATATATACTGGGTACAACATAACAGGGGTCTGACTGGTAATATATACTGGGTACAACATAACAGGGGTCTGATTGGTAATAGATACTGGGTACAACATAACAGAGGTCTGATTTGTAATAGATACTGGGTACAACATAACAGGGGTCTGATTGGTAATATATACTGGGTACAACATAACAGGGGTCTGATTGGTAATATATACTGGGTACAACATAACAGAGGTCTGATTTGTAATAGATACTGGGTACAACATAACAGGGGTCTGATTGGTAATATATACTGGGTACAACATAACAGGGGTCTGATTGGTAATAGATACTGGGTACAACATAACAGAGGTCTGATTTGTAATAGATACTGGGTACAACATAACAGGGGTCTGATTGGTAATAGATACTGGGTACAACATAACAGGGGTCTGATTGGTAATAGATACTGGGTACAACATAACAGGGGTCTGATTGGTAATAGATACTGGGTACAACATAACAGGTGTCTGATTGGTAATATATACTGGGTACAACATAACAGGGGTCTGATTGGTAATAGATACTGGGTACAACATAACAGGGGTCTGATTGGTAATAGATACTGGGTACAACATAACAGGGGTCTGATTGGTAATATATACTGGGTACAACATAACAGGGGTCTGATTGGTAATAGATACTGGGTACAACATAACAGGGGTCTGATTGGTAATAGATACTGGGTACAACATAACAGGGGTCTGATTGGTAATAGATACTGGGTACAACATAACAGGGGTCTGATTGGTAATAGATACTGGGTACAACATAACAGAGGTCTGATTGGTAATAGATACTGGGTACAACATAACAGAGGTCTGATTGGTAATAGATACTGGGTACAACATAACAGAGGTCTGATTGGTAATAGATACTGGGTACAACATAACAGAGGTCTGATTGGTAATAGATACTGGGTACAACATAACAGGGGTCTGATTGGTAATAGATACTGGGTACAACATAACAGGGGTCTGATTGGTAATAGATACTGGGTACAACATAACAGGGGTCTGATTGGTAATAGATACTGGGTACAACATAACAGAGGTCTGATTGGTAATAGATACTGGGTACAACATAACAGAGGTCTGATTGGTAATAGATACTGGGTACAACATAACAGAGGTCTGATTGGTAATAGATACTGGGTACAACATAACAGGGGTCTGATTGGTAATAGATACTGGGTACAACATAACAGGGGTCTGATTGGTAATAGATACTGGGTACAACATAACAGGGGTCTGATTGGTAATAGATACTGGGTACAACATAACAGGGGTCTGATTGGTAATATATACTGGGTACAACATAACAGGGGTCTGATTGGTAATAGATACTGGGTACAACATAACAGGGGTCTGATTGGTAATAGATACTGGGTACAACATAACAGAGGTCTGATTGGTAATAGATACTGGGTACAACATAACAGAGGTCTGATTGGTAATAGATACTGGGTACAACATAACAGGGGTCTGATTGGTAATAGATACTGGGTACAACATAACAGGGGTCTGATTGGTAATAGATACTGGGTACAACATAACAGGGGTCTGATTGGTAATAGATACTGGGTACAACATAACAGAGGTCTGATTGGTAATAGATACTGGGTACAACATAACAGGGGTCTGATTGGTAATAGATACTGGGTACAACATAACAGGGGTCTGATTGGTAATAGATACTGGGTACAACATAACAGGGGTCTGATTGGTAATAGATACTGGGTACAACATAACAGGGGTCTGATTGGTAATAGATACTGGGTACAACATAACAGGGGTCTGATTGGTAATAGATACTGGGTACAACATAACAGGGGTCTGATTGGTAATAGATACTGGGTACAACATAACAGGGGTCTGATTGGTAATAGATACTGGGTACAACATAACAGGGGTCTGATTGGTAATAGATACTGGGTACAACATAACAGAGGTCTGATTGGTAATAGATACTGGGTACAACATAACAGGGGTCTGATTGGTAATAGATACTGGGTACAACATAACAGAGGTCTGATTGGTAATAGATACTGGGTACAACATAACAGGGGTCTGATTGGTAATAGATACTGGGTACAACATAACAGGGGTCTGATTGGTAATAGATACTGGGTACAACATAACAGAGGTCTGATTGGTAATAGATACTGGGTACAACATAACAGAGGTCTGATTGGTAATAGATACTGGGTACAACATAACAGAGGTCTGATTGGTAATAGATACTGGGTACAACATAACAGAGGTCTGATTGGTAATAGATACTGGGTACAACATAACAGGGGTCTGATTGGTAATAGATACTGGGTACAACATAACAGGGGTCTGATTGGTAATAGATACTGGGTACAACATAACAGGGGTCTGATTGGTAATATATACTGGGTACAACATAACAGGTGTCTGATTGGTAATATATACTGGGTACAACATAACAGGGGTCTGATTGGTAATAGATACTGGGTACAACATAACAGGGGTCTGATTGGTAATAGATACTGGGTACAACATAACAGGGGTCTGATTGGTAATATATACTGGGTACAACATAACAGGGGTCTGATTGGTAATAGATACTGGGTACAACATAACAGGGGTCTGATTGGTAATAGATACTGGGTACAACATAACAGGGGTCTGATTGGTAATAGATACTGGGTACAACATAACAGGGGTCTGATTGGTAATAGATACTGGGTACAACATAACAGAGGTCTGATTGGTAATAGATACTGGGTACAACATAACAGAGGTCTGATTGGTAATAGATACTGGGTACAACATAACAGAGGTCTGATTGGTAATAGATACTGGGTACAACATAACAGAGGTCTGATTGGTAATAGATACTGGGTACAACATAACAGGGGTCTGATTGGTAATAGATACTGGGTACAACATAACAGGGGTCTGATTGGTAATAGATACTGGGTACAACATAACAGGGGTCTGATTGGTAATAGATACTGGGTACAACATAACAGAGGTCTGATTGGTAATAGATACTGGGTACAACATAACAGAGGTCTGATTGGTAATAGATACTGGGTACAACATAACAGAGGTCTGATTGGTAATAGATACTGGGTACAACATAACAGGGGTCTGATTGGTAATAGATACTGGGTACAACATAACAGGGGTCTGATTGGTAATAGATACAGGGTACAACATAACAGGGGTCTGATTGGTAATAGATACTGGGTACAACATAACAGGGGTCTGATTGGTAATATATACTGGGTACAACATAACAGGGGTCTGATTGGTAATAGATACTGGGTACAACATAACAGGGGTCTGATTGGTAATAGATACTGGGTACAACATAACAGAGGTCTGATTGGTAATAGATACTGGGTACAACATAACAGAGGTCTGATTGGTAATAGATACTGGGTACAACATAACAGGGGTCTGATTGGTAATAGATACTGGGTACAACATAACAGGGGTCTGATTGGTAATAGATACTGGGTACAACATAACAGGGGTCTGATTGGTAATAGATACTGGGTACAACATAACAGAGGTCTGATTGGTAATAGATACTGGGTACAACATAACAGGGGTCTGATTGGTAATAGATACTGGGTACAACATAACAGGGGTCTGATTGGTAATAGATACTGGGTACAACATAACAGGGGTCTGATTGGTAATAGATACTGGGTACAACATAACAGGGGTCTGATTGGTAATAGATACTGGGTACAACATAACAGGGGTCTGATTGGTAATAGATACTGGGTACAACATAACAGGGGTCTGATTGGTAATAGATACTGGGTACAACATAACAGGGGTCTGATTGGTAATAGATACTGGGTACAACATAACAGGGGTCTGATTGGTAATAGATACTGGGTACAACATAACAGGGGTCTGATTGGTAATAGATACTGGGTACAACATAACAGAGGTCTGATTGGTAATAGATACTGGGTACAACATAACAGGGGTCTGATTGGTAATAGATACTGGGTACAACATAACAGAGGTCTGATTGGTAATAGATACTGGGTACAACATAACAGGGGTCTGATTGGTAATAGATACTGGGTACAACATAACAGGGGTCTGATTGGTAATATATACTGGGTACAACATAACAGAGGTCTGATTGGTAATAGATACTGGGTACAACATAACAGAGGTCTGATTGGTAATAGATACTGGGTACAACATAACAGAGGTCTGATTGGTAATAGATACTGGGTACAACATAACAGAGGTCTGATTGGTAATAGATACTGGGTACAACATAACAGGGGTCTGATTGGTAATAGATACTGGGTACAACATAACAGGGGTCTGATTGGTAATAGATACTGGGTACAACATAACAGGGGTCTGATTGGTAATATATACTGGGTACAACATAACAGAGGTCTGATTGGTAATAGATACTGGGTACAACATAACAGAGGTCTGATTGGTAATATATACTGGGTACAACATAACAGAGGTCTGATTGGTAATAGATACTGGGTACAACATAACAGGGGTCTGATTGGTAATAGATACTGGGTACAACATAACAGAGGTCTGATTGGTAATAGATACTGGGTACAACATAACAGGGGTCTGATTGGTAATAGATACCGGGTACAACATAACAGAGGTCTGATTGGTAATAGATACTGGGTACAACATAACAGGGGTCTGATTGGTAATAGATACTGGGTACAACATAACAGGGGTCTGATTGGTAATAGATACTGGGTACAACATAACAGAGGTCTGATTGGTAATAGATACTGGGTACAACATAACAGAGGTCTGATTGGTAATAGATACTGGGTACAACATAACAGGGGTCTGATTGGTAATAGATACTGGGTACAACATAACAGGGGTCTGATTGGTAATAGATACTGGGTACAACATAACAGGGGTCTGATTGGTAATAGATACTGGGTACAACATAACAGGGGTCTGATTGGTAATAGATACTGGGTACAACATAACAGAGGTCTGATTGGTAATAGATACTGGGTACGACATAACAGGGGTCTGATTGGTAATAGATACTGGGTACAACATAACAGGGGTCTGATTGGTAATATATACTGGGTACAACATAACAGGGGTCTGATTGGTAATAGATACTGGGTACAACATAACAGGGGTCTGATTGGTAATAGATACTGGGTACAACATAACAGGGGTCTGATTGGTAATAGATACTGGGTACAACATAACAGGGGTCTGATTGGTAATAGATACTGGGTACAACATAACAGGGGTCTGATTGGTAATAGATACTGGGTACAACATAACAGAGGTCTGATTGGTAATAGATACTGGGTACAACATAACAGGGGTCTGATTGGTAATAGATACTGGGTACAACATAACAGGGGTCTGATTGGTAATATATACTGGGTACAACATAACAGGGGTCTGATTGGTAATAGATACTGGGTACAACATAACAGGGGTCTGATTGGTAATAGATACTGGGTACAACATAACAGGGGTCTGATTGGTAATAGATACTGGGTACAACATAACAGGGGTCTGATTGGTAATAGATACTGGGTACAACATAACAGGTGTCTGATTGGTAATAGATACTGGGTACAACATAACAGGGGTCTGATTGGTAATAGATACTGGGTACAACATAACAGGGGTCTGATTGGTAATAGATACTGGGTACAACATAACAGGGGTCTGATTGGTAATATATACTGGGTACAACATAACAGGGGTCTGATTGGTAATATATACTGGGTACAACATAACAGGGGTCTGATTCGTAATAGATATTGGGAGGTTTTGGAATATGAAACACCAGGGATGCCAGACACCCGAGAGGAGAGAGAATTCCTGTCTGAGGAATCATATAAAACTCTGACACCACCTGTTCCAATAAGGATGTATTTTTCATCTTCTAACTTCCACAGTCCACTTCACAGAGACACAAGGTTTCATTTCCTACCAGCTAGTGTCCAGAGAAGAGAAGTTCTGGCCTGAATCTGACTCTAAACTGCTGGGTGTCTGAAGGAGCAGTTGGTAGCACAGGAAAAAGTAGTTGTTTCACTGACGAATTTCACTGACGAATGAATGGAAAGTATTTCAGAGGGATACAATGGGATGTATGATATAGCAGGGATAATATTGAGTTAATGAAGCAGCTTGGTGGTAGGGTTGGGGGGTTTAAACACAGCTTTCTGATCTGGAAGGGAACCAGTTCATTATTATGGAACAGTCTCTAGTCTGGATGCCTTCCAGGATCATAGTGTTTATAAATCCAGGCAGGTTGGAGTCAGACATCAGATCACCCCTACCTCTATTTCTCCTCCTTTCCTCCTCCCTCTCCTCCTCCTCCTCCTCCTCATTCTCCTCCCTCTCCTCCTACTCCTCCTCCTCCCTCTACCTCCTCCTCCTCCTCCCTCTCCTTCTCCTCCCTCTCCTACTTCTCCTCCTCCTCCCTCTACCTCCTCCTCCTCCTCCTCCCTCTCCTACTTCTCCTTCTCCTCCCTCTCCTACTTCTCCTTCTCCTCCCTCTATCTATCTACCTCCTCCTTCTCCTCCCACTCCTACTCCTACTTCTCCTCCCTCCCTCCCTCTCTCTCTCTCTCTATCCCCCTCCTCCTCCTCCCTCTCCTACTCCTCCTTCTCCTCCCTCTCTCTACCTCCTTCTCCTACTCCTCCTCCCTCTCTCTCTCTCTCTACCTCCTCCTCCCTCTCCTACTCCTCCTTCTCCTTCTCCTTCCTCTACCTCTTCCTCCTCCTCCTCCCTCTACCTCCTCCTCCTTCTCCTCCCTCTCTCTCTACCTCCTTCTCCTACTCCTCCTTCTCCTCCCTCTCTCTCTCTCTCTACCTCCTCCTTCTCCTCCCTCTTCTCTCTCTCTCTCTCCCTCCTCCTCTCTCTCTACCTCCTTCTCCTCCTAGCCTTTCCTTCCTCCATCTGCTGTGATGGATCATGGTGGTGCAGAGAGACATACAACTTCAAACGCTCCTCTTTAGAGAGCAGAGTGGGCCACTGGACCACTGGTGTCATCGTGGTGCTGAGCCCTGGTTACCAGACTGCTGCAGCCTTTCATCTAGCGATCTGCTCCCAGAGGGGAATACAGCGTCTCTGGCTGCACTGGTTTATCCTAACAAATAACCTAATGGCTGTAGGTGAATGAAAGGGAGGGTTATAGTTAGATTTAGAGGATGTGATTAGGCAGGGGGTTATAGTTATATTTAGAGGATGGGATTAGGCAGGGGGTTATAGTTATATTTAGAGGATGTGATTAGGCAGGGGGTTATAGTTATATTTAGAGGATGGGATTAGGCAGGGGGTTATAGTTATATTTAGAGGATGGGATTAGGCAGGGGGTTATAGTTATATTTAGAGGATGGGATTAGGCAGGGGGTTATAGTTATATTTAGAGGATGGGATTAGGCAGGGGGTTATAGTTAGATTTAGAGGATGGGATTAGGCAGGGGGTTATAGTTATATTTAGAGGATGGGATTAGGCAGGGGGTTATAGTTAGATTTAGAGGATGGGATTAGGCAGGGGGTTATAGTTATATTTAGAGGATGGGATTAGGCAGGGGGTTATAGTTAGATTTAGAGGATGGGATTAGGCAGGGGGTTATAGTTATATTTAGAGGATGGGATTAGGCAGGGGGTTATAGTTAGATTTAGAGGATGGGATTAGGCAGGGGGTTATAGTTATATTTAGAGGATGGGATTAGGCAGGGGGTTATAGTTATATTTAGAGGATGGGATTAGGCAGGGGGTTATAGTTAGATTTAGAGGATGGGATTAGGCAGGGGGTTATAGTTAGATTTAGAGGATGGGATTAGGCAGGGGGTTATAGTTAGATTTAGAGGATGGGGTTATAGTTAGATTTAGAGGATGGGATTAGGCAGGGGGTTATAGTTAGATTTAGAGGTTGACTACTCCCTCCCTCCCTCTCTCTCTCTCTGGAAACAATATCTAGTTATTGATCATAGAATACATGGTGATATTGAGTGTGTGATCACAGCCTGAAAACACCTTAAATCCTCCAAGAGGCTGTGGCTCCCCCTCTGAACTAACCATCTACTGGAAACACACTATCCCACAGAAAATGGTGCGCACACACACACGCACGCACACACGCACACACACACACACGCACACACACGCACGCACACACACACACACAAAAAGCCTCCAGACTCTTTCTCAAACTCTCAAGCATAAAAGGTTGTCCAGAACTGTGATAAATGGCCCTAGCAGCAGTATGGCTGTGAGCTGTGATAAATGCCTCTGAGTGAGTAAGAGTGAGTGAGTGAGTGAGTGAGTGAGTGAGTGAGTGAGTGAGTGAGTGAGTGAGTGAGTGAGTGAGAGAGAGAGAGCAACGTTTAGGACAGCTGTTCAGCTCCTACACACATGGATGATGCAGAGAGAGATGGAGGAGCTGCTCATTCAGAGAGGGGGATAGGCTGGGATTGATGGTGGTTGGTGTGTGTGTGTGTGCGTACACGTGTGTGTGTTGTTGTTATATTTGTGGGGCAGGCTGGCAGGTGTGTGTTGTTGTTATATGTGTGGGACAGGCTGGCAGGTGTGTGTTGTTGTTATATGTGTGGGGCAGGCTGGTAGGTGTGTGTTGTTGTTATATGTGTGGGGCAGGCTGGCAGGTGTGTGTTGTTGTTATATGTGTGGGGCAGGCTGGCAGGTGTGTGTTGTTGTTATATGTGTGGGGCAGGCTGGCAGGTGTGTGTTGTTGTTATATGTGTGGGGCAGGCTGGCAGGTGTGTGTTGTTGTTATATGTGTGGGGCAGGCTGGCAGGTGTGTGTTGTTGTTATATGTGTGGGGCAGGCTGGCAGGTGTGTGTTGTTGTTATACAGTGAGGGAAAAAAGTATTTGATCCCCTGCTGATTTTGTACGTTTGCCCACTGACAAAAAAATTATCAGTCTATAGTTTTAATGGTAGGTTTATTTGAACAGTGAGAGACAGAATAACAACAAAAAAATTCAGAAAAACGCATGTCAAAAATGTTATAAATTGATTTGCATTTTAATGAGGGAAATAAGTATTTGACCCCCTCTCAATCAGAAAGATTTCTGGCTCCCATGTGTCTTTTATACAGGTAACGAGCTGAAAGGGAGTGCTCCTAATCTCAGTTTGCTACCTGTATAAAAGACACCTGTCCACAGAAGCAATCAATCAATCAGATTCCAAACTCTCCACCATGGCCAAGACCAAAGAGCTCTCCAAGGATGTCAGGGACAAGACTGTAGACCTACACAAGGCTGGAATGGGCTACAAGACCATCGCCAAGCAGCTTGGTGAGAAGGTGACAACAGTTGGTGCGATTATTCGCAAATGGAAGAAACACAAAAGAACTGTCAATCTCCCTCGGCCTGGGGCTCCATGCAAGATCTCACCTCGTGGAGTTGCAATGATCATGAGAACGGTGAGGAATCAGCCCAGAACTACACAGGAGGATCTTGTCAATGATCTCAAGGCAGCTGGGACCATTGTCACCAAGAAAACAATTGGTAACACACTACGCCGTGAAGGACTGAAATCCTGCAGCACCCGCAAGGTCCCCCTGCTCAAGAAAGCACATATATATGCCCGTCTGAAGTTTGCCAATGAACATCTGAATGATTTAGAGGAGAACTGGGTGAAAGTGTTGTGGTCAGATGAGACCAAAATTGAGCTCTTTGGCATCAACTCAACTCGCCGTGTTTAGAGGAGGAGGAATGCTGCCTATGACCCCAAGAACACCATCCCCACCGTCAAACATGGAGGTGGAAACATTATGCTTTGGGGGTGTTTTTCTGCTAAGGGGACAGGACAACTTTACCGCATCAAAGGGACGATGGACGGGGCCATGTACCGTCAAATCTTGGGTGAGAACCTCCTTCCCTCAGCCAGGGCATTGAAAATGGGTCGTGGAAGGATTTCCAGCATGACAATGACCCAAAACACACGGCCAAGGCAACAAAGGAGTTGCTCAAGAAGAAGCACATTAAGGTCCTGGAGTGGCCTAGCCAGTTTCCAGACCTTAATCCCATAGTAAATTTGTGGAGGGAGCTGAAGGTTCGAGTTGCCAAACGTCAGCCTCGAAACCTTAATGACTTGGAGAAGATCTGCAAAGAGGTGTGGGACAAAATCCCTCCTGAGATGTGAGCAAACCTGGTGGCCAACTACAAGAAACGTCTGACCTCTGTGATTGCCAACAAGGGTTTGCCACCAAGTACTAAGTCATGTTTTGCAGAGGGTCAAATACTTATTTCCCTCATTAAAATGCAATCAATTTTATAACATTTTTGACATGCGTTTTTCACAATTTTTTTGTTGTTATTCTGTCTCTCACTGTTCAAATAAACTACCATTAAAATTATAGACGGATAATTTCTTTGTCAGTGGGCAACGTACAAAAAATCATTATAATCAGCAGGGGATCAAATACTTTTTCCCTCACTGTATGTGTGGCAGGCTGGCAGGTGTGTGTTGTTGTTATATGTGTGGGGAAGGCTGGCAGGTGTGTGTTGTTGTTATATGTGTGGGGCAGGCTGGCAGGTGTGTGTGGTGCATAAACACACAGCTGGAGACCAGAGGGTACGGCACTTCATCAAATCCTCCCTGGTAGAGCAGCACCCTGGGTAGTACCCTTCCCCTCTTTCCATCCCAGAGAGAGAGAGAGAGAGAACAGAGAAGAGAGAGAGAGAGAGAGAGAGAGAGAGAGAGAGAGAGAGAGAGAGAGAGAGAGAGAGAGAGAGAGAGAGAGAGAGAGAGAGAGAGAGACAGAGAGAGAGACAGAGAGAAGACAGGAGAGAACAGAAAGAGATGTAACATCACACTGATGAGGCAGTACGAGATGTGGAAGCAAACCCTTCTGCACCACGCTTTCTGCATACCTCCGCACTTGGGTCATTTGTGTGTGCACGTGTGTGTGTGTGTGTTTTTACAGAACATCTGCGTACTTGAAAGCCATGTTTTGCACATTCCAGCATGCACCGCTCTGCTCTGCTCTGCTCTGCTCTGCTCTGCCGCGCCGGCAGAGGAATGGTATGGCTCTCTGGGAAAATAGGACACGATTTATCTACGACAAGCTACATCTAAAAATGAGGAACTCAATGTTTGCATTCAAGTACTTTTCATTAACACCCTGTGATGATACCTCTAGGACAATAAACATCATCACCCCATTAGCTCTGAGAGAGAGAGAGAGAGAGAGAGAGAGAGAGAGAGAGAGAGAGAGAGAGACAGAGAGAGAGAGAGAGAGAGAACGAGGAAGAGAGAGAGAGAGAGACAGAGAGAGAGAGAGAGAGAGAGAGAGAGAGAGAGAGAGAGAGAGAGAGAGAGAGAGAGAGAGAGACACAGAGAGAGAGAGAGAGAGAGAGAGAGAGAGAGAGAGACAGAGAGAGAGGAGAGAGAGAGAGACGAGGGGAGAGAGAGAGAGAGAGACGAGAGAGAGAGAGAGAGAGAGAGAGAGAGAGTGTGTGCCCCTATAGGAGCAGACCTGGGGAAACACACAGACTGACTGACTGACAGACAGAGGATTGGGGTATAGGGCTGAGGATTGGGGCTGAGGTTTGGGTATAGGGCTGAGGATTGGGGCTGAGGTTTGGGTATAGGGCTGAGGATTGGGGCTGAGGTTTGGGTATAGGGCTGAGGATTGGGGCTGAGGTTAGGGTATAGGGCTGAGGATTGGGGCTGAGGTTTGGGTATAGGGCTGAGGATTGGGGCTGAGGTTTGGGTATAGGGCTGAGGGTTGGGGCTGAGGTTTGGGTATAGGGCTGAGGATTGGGGCTGAGGTTTGGGTATAGGGCTGAGGACTGGGGCTGAGGTTTGGGTATAGGGCTGAGGGTTGAGGATTGGGGTTAGCCACACAAACAGCAGGGAGCCAGATCAGTAGGATAGCTGATAAACACAAACACATTCCTGTTTCTTGATTCATTACAGTGGTTAATATGGGCCTCTGTGGCTTTGTCTGAAAGGGCACCATGTTCCCTACTGGATATAGTGCACTACTACCCTGTTCCCTACTGGATATAGTGCACTACTTTTGACAAGAGCCCTGTTAGCCCTATTCCCTATGGGCCCAGATCAAACGTAGTGCACTATACAGGGAATAGGGTGCCATTTCAGATGCAGCCTCTGTGTGTGTGTGTGTGTGTGTGTGTGTGTGTGTGTGTACAGCCTGTTACTGTATATCACAGTATCTATTAATGTCAGGTTTAATGCTCTACTGAGCTCTTCTCCTGTTCCTCTGTTGTCTGTCTGGTGGCTTCATGTCCAACTAATCATTGTTCTCCTTCGTTCACGCTGTCATTTACACATTCTCTCCTGGTACAAAGTAGTGCAGTGCTCGTAATTTAATTCAGAGAGGGAGAAAAACAACTTAATTTCTGTAAAATAGCTGGCTACAGCTCTACTGTACATGTCTGTCTGTCCTCTGGTCTTCCTACTGTCTGTCTGTCTGTCTGTCTGTCCTCTGGTCTTCCTACTGTCTGTCTGTCTGTCTTTCTGTCCTCTGGTCTTCCTTCTGTCTGTATGTCTGTCTGTCCTCTGGTCTTCCTACTGTCTGTCTGTCAGTCTGTCCTCTGGTCTTCCTTCTGTCTGTATGTCTGTCTGTCTGTCTGTCCGTCCGTCCTCTGGTCTTCCTACTGTCTGTCTGTCCTCTGGTCTTCTGTCTGTCTGTCTGTCTGTCTGTCTGTCTGTCTGTCTGTCTGTCCTCTAGTCTTCCTTCCTTCTGTCTGTCTGTCTGTCTGTCTGTATGTCTGTCTGTCCGTCCTCTGGTCTTCCTACTGTTTGTCTGTCCGTCCTCTAGTTTTCCTTCTGTAGTCTGTCTGTCTGTCTGTCTGTCTGTCTGTCTATCTATCCATCCATCCTCTGGTCTTCCTACTGTCTGTCTGTCTGTCTATCCTCTGGTCTTCCTACTGTCTGTCTGTCCGTCCGTCCGTCCGTCCGTCCGTCCGTCCGTCCGTCCGTCCGTCCGTCCGTCCGTCCGTCCGCCCGCCCGCCCGTCCGTCCGTCCTCTGGTCTTCCTACTGTCTGTCTGCTTTCATTATGCAGGGCTTTAAGTGTATGAGGGTACAGATAAAAGGTCTGGTTAGCTATCCTCCCCTCCCTCCCTCCCTCCCTCCCTCCAACCTCCAAGCTTAGTTACAATCACATCTTATTTCCCGGGACGGAAATGAGCGAAGGCTCCCCTCAAAGACACACGGAGAATTCTCCTGTACTGACGTTTCCTGATTTCTTTTAAATAGCGTCTTTCAGCTCGGCATGAGGAAACGATGGATGATGGATGGAGAGAGACGGTGATAAACGACAGGTCTGATCCACCCTGATGAGAGGAGAGACGTCAGGCTCCGCTAGGGGCCCGAGGGGGCGTAGTGGTGGGAGTAAGCACCGCAGGGCTGTGGGAGTGGCTGAGCTTATAGGCCTGCTGGAGTGGAGTGAAGGTTGTAGGGTGGGGCCGTGGGGGTAGAGGAGAGTAGCCAGCAGAGAGTTCTGTCAAGTCCACCGCATCGCCTTAAACATGTAACTAATCAAATGTAAGACAGCAACAACAACAAACTTCTGTTCTTCTGTTTTCCATTGGCCCCCAAGTCCCTGCTTCTCTTATTAGCTGATTTCCATTGGCCCCCAAGTCCCTGCTTCTCTTATTAGCTGATTTCCATTGGCCCCCAAGTCCCTGCTTCTCTTACTAGCTGATTTCCATTGGCCCCCAAGTCCCTGCTTCTCTTATTAGCTGATTTCCATTGGCCCCCAAGTCCCTGCTTCTCTTATTAGCTGATTTCCATTGGCCCCCAAGTCCCTGCTTCTCTTATTAGCTGATTTCCATTGGCCCCCAAGTCCCTGCTTCTCTTATTAGCTGATTTCCATTGGCCCCCAAGTCCCTGCTTCTCGTATTAGCTGCATAGAAAGAAACCCAGACCATCAGAACAGTCTTCAGAGCACTGAGGGGGATAGAGAGGAGGAACAAAGGGTTCTGTCTGGATCAACTTAAAACATCATCACACTCCTCTAAGAGCAGAGAGTGGACCAGTCTGTGGCTCATTTAAGTTTTCATTGACAAGACCCGTCTCAAGTTGCTCTAAGATTTATTTATCAGTTCTATGATGTTGACACAACTTGCTCATAACGTCAGAAATAAGGTTGAAATAACGTTGCCAACAAATTAAAAGTTCTCTCTTTCGTCTTTCCCCGGCCGGACCTGATGTCAATCCGTGCAGCAGACAAGCAGACAGACAGGCATGAATTCAGGAGAAACCAATAAGACAGCTCTTCAAAGCGTGATGGAGTCTTGAGTGAGAGGCCAGCCCAGCAAGCCTGCGCTGAAACAGACATGTAGAGGGTTTCCATTAAGCTCCTCATCTCTTTACTGACAATTGTGACAACCACAGACCGCCAAAATACTTTCTTCAACTTTTCTTTGTAGAACAATGAATAAGGATGGACGGACAGAGTACCCCGTCCATGAGCTAACAGGCTGGGCCAACAGTTAATAGACGGACAGAGTATCCCATCCATGAGCTAACAGGCTGGGCCAACATGGTGTTAGACTAGAGGATTGTAGTGAAAGAGTCCTCCTGTATCTACACATTCCTTAAATGGGATCTTATGGGAACGATGTTAGATCAGGGATCTGCTGCTCTCTAGACACCTTAGGAGAACATGTGGGCCTTTGTGAGGAAACTGACTGAAATCACATTAGGTGCCAAAGGTGGGTTTAATAGAAGTAAAGCTGGATGGCTGCTGGGTTGTCTGAAGTAAAGCTGGAGGGGTGCTGGGTTCTCCCCCTGGTTCCTGGTCTCTCCCCCTGGTTCCTGGTCTCTCTCCAGGGCTCTCCCCCTGGTTTCTGCTCTCTCCCCAGGGCTCTCCCCCTGGTTTCTGCTCTCTCCCTAGGCCTCTCCCCCTGGTTTCTGCTCTCTCCCTAGGCCTCTCCCCCTGGTTTCTGCTCTCTCCCTAGGCCTCTCCCCCTGGTTTCTGGTCTCTCCCCAGGGCTCTCCCCCCCTGGTCTTGCCAGTGTTCATTCCTCCATCTGGCCAGCCCGCTGCTGCCTCTCCTTCTCCAGGTCTCCGTCATGCTAAAGATATGTCACAGCTCGTATATCACCCAGAAACCCAGGCCTGGCCACCTCCCCCCTGCAGCAGTGTCTTCTGTAGCCAGACTCCATCTGCACCATCTGTAGGTTTCAGCGAGCTCCATGGAACATCACTTTAAACTCCAGTTATAAATACACATTTTACAGTTAAAAGACTGGCAATACTTTCAGGGCCTAAGGGGACTTGAGTGAATGAATCGAAAACCAACCAAGCTTTCATGAAAGTACAACCAGTGCAAATAGGGTAGTGTAGTGTAGTGTAGTGTAGGGTAGTGTAGTGTAGGGTAGTGTAGTGTAGTGTAGGGTAGTGTAGTGTAGTGTAGGGTAGTGTAGTGTAGTGTAGGGTAGGGTAGTGTAGTGTAGTGTAGGGTAGTGTAGTGTAGTGTAGTGTAGTGTAGGGTAGTGTAGTGTAGGGTAGGGTAGTGTAGGGTAGTGTAGTGTAGTGTAGGGTAGTGTAGTGTAGTGTAGGGTAGTGTAGTGTAGTGTAGTGTAGTGTAATGTAGGGTAGGGTAGGGTAGTGTAGTGTAGTGTAGGGTAGTGTAGTGTAGTGTAGTGTAGGGTAGTGTAGTGTAGTGTAGGGTAGTGTAGTGTAGTGTAGTGTAGTGTAGGGTAGGGTAGTGTAGTATAGTGTAGGGTAGTGTAGTGTAGTGTAGTGTAGTGTAGGGTAGGGTAGTGTAGTATAGTATACTATAGTTTAGTGTAGTGTAGGGTAGGGTAGTGTAGGGTAGTGTAGTGTAGTGTAGTGTAGGGTAGGGTAGTGTAGTATAGTGTAGGGTAGGGTAGTGTAGTGTAGTGTAGTGTAGGGTAGGGTAGTGTAGTATAGTATAGTATACTATAGTTTAGTGTAGTGTAGGTTAGGGTAGGGTAGGGTAGGGTAGGGTAGGGTAGGGTAGTGTAGTGTAGTGTA
Organism: Coregonus lavaretus; assembly: GCF_964263955.1. NCBI lineage: Eukaryota > Metazoa > Chordata > Actinopteri > Salmoniformes > Salmonidae > Coregonus > Coregonus lavaretus. Next base: position 23,560 of record NW_028156749.1, read on the forward strand.
GTGTAGTGTAGTGTATTTTACGGTATGGAAGGGTAGGGTAGGGTAAGGTAGGGTAGGGTAGGGTAGGGTAGGGTAGTGTAGTGTAGGGTAGGGTAGTGTAGTGTAGGGTATGTTAGGGTAGGGTAGGGTAGGGTAGTGTAGGGTAGTGTAGTGTAGTGTAGTGTAGGGTATGGTAGGGTAGGGTATGGTAGGGTAGGGTAGGGTAGTGTAGTGTAGGGTAGGGTAGGGTAGTGTAGGGTAGGGTAGGGTATGGTAGGGTAGGGTATGGTAGGGTAGGGTAGGGTAGTGTAGTGTAGGGTAGGGTAGTGTAGTGTAGGGTAGGGTAGGGTAGGGTAGGGTAGTGTAGGGTAGGGTAGTGTAGTATAGTGGTAACCCTGTGTTTCCCCTAACCTCCCCGCTGGGCAGTTGACAGAGCTGAGGGGCAGAGGGCCTGAAACTGGAGGCTGTCCACACACACACGCGCAGAGTCATCTACTCAGATATGTCCCCACAGACCACCTCTCTATTTTCATTAGACAACCAGACCCATAAAGCATGACACTGTTTTCTACAGAACCCTCCCATAAAATATACCTCTGGTCTCTGAGGGGAGAAGAGACCCTAACTGTAATCTGTTCCCACAAACCACAGTCATAGAAGTTTGGAAAGTGAGCAGCATTCAAAGTGCCACTGTAAAGTCATCAGTCTTCACACTAGGAGTTCTGGTTTAGCCTTAGTTTCAACAACCAAAGGGAAGGAGCGGTGCTCAACAACAATGACTAAAACCATGAGAAGGGCTGACCAAGAAAAACTTCCAAAAAGGATTCATTTGAGGCAGAAAGGAATTGGAGCACTCAACAACAGAGGCAGAGATTCATTACTTTTAGCTCCCTTTAATCCTGTTCAGGATGAGTACAGGTGACTGACGTTTGGACGCGACCTGACCACTTAGCCCCTCCTTATGCCTAGTGGCCTATTGAGACACAACAACAGATGAAAATGATACTAATCAGAATAATAACATGATTCAAGGTCAATTATAACAAAGAAGAAGTCATGTGTCTCGTTGATCAATAGGCCATGTCAAAATAAAGTACAGTGCCTTCAGAAAGTATTCACACCTCTTGACTTTTTCACATTTTGTTGTGTTACAAAGTGGGATTAAAATGTATTTTATTTTTATTTTTCTGTCAACGATCTACAGAACATACTCTAACAAAGTGAGAAAAAAATTCTAACATTTGTATAAAATGTATTAAAAATAAAACACCAATATTCAACACCCCAAACAAATAAAATATAATTATTGTTAAATTGACTGTGTCCATAAAATGTATATAGTATGTATAAACTGGAAGTAGAGGCCGAAGCATTGTTGTTCACTTGTTTATTCCAATTAGGGAAGGGGTGGTGGGGTTGAAAAGTGATAAAGGGAAATATATATATTTTTAAAAGGATATGTATATATATGTATGTATATGTATGTATATATATATATTTGCGAGAAAAAAAACATATGGGGGATTTGAAGTGATGCAGACAATTACATTGATGGAAGTTACAATCTATCTGCAATATTAAAGCTGATCTACCCCCTGAAAAATATATAATAATAATAATAATTATAATAAAAAAAAGAAATATTCAACACCCCAAGTCAATACTTGGTAGAATCACCTTTGGCAGTGATTACAGCGGTGAGTCTTTCTGGGTAAGTCTCCAAGAGCTTTGCACACCTGGATTATACAATATTTGCACATTATTCTTTAAAAAATTATTCAAGCTCAATCAAATTGGTTGTTGATCATTGCTAGACAGCCATTTTCAAGTCTTGCCATAGATTTACAAGCCGACTTAAGTCAACTGTAATTGAGCAAGTCAGGAACATTCACTGTCGTCTTGGTAAGCAACTCCAGCGGATGTTTGGCCTAGTGTTTAAGGTTATTGTCCTGCTGAAAAGGTTAATTTGTCTCCCAGTGTCTGTTGGAAAGCAGACTGAACCAGGTTTTCCTCAAGGATTTTGCTTGTGCTTAGCGCCTTGCCGATGACAAGCATACCCATAACATGATACAGCCACAACCATTCTTGAAAATATGAAGAGTGGTATTCAGTGATGTGTTGTGTTGGCCCCAAAAATAACACTTTGTATTCAGGACAAAGTAAATTTCTTTGCCAATCTTTTGCAGTTTTACTTTTGTGCCTTGTTGCAAACAGGATGCATATTTTGGAATATGTTTTATTCTGTACAGGCCTCCTTCCTTTCACTCTGTCAATTAGGTTAGTATTGTGGAGTAACTACAATTTTGTTGATCCATCTGCAGTTTTCTCCTATCACAGCCATTAAACTCTGTAACGGTTTTACCATTCACCATTGGCCTCGTGGTAAAATCCCTCAGCGGTTTCCTTCCTCTCCGGCAACTGAGTTAGGAAGGACGCCTGTATATTTGTAGTGACTGGGTGTATTGATACACCATCCAAAGTGTAATTAATAACTTCACCATGCTGAAAGGGATATTCAATGTCTGCTTTTTTTTTTTAGCATCTACCAATAGGTGCTCTCCTTTGTGAGGCATTGGGAAACCTCTCTGGACTTTGTGGTTGAATATGTGTTTGAAATTCACTGCTCGACTGATGGACCTAACAGATAATTATATGTGGGGGGTACAGAAATGAAGTAGTCATTCAAAAATCATGTTAAACACTATTACTGCACACAGAGTGAGTCCATGCAACGTATTATGTGACTTGTTAAGCACATTTTTACTCCTGAACTTATTTATGCTAGCCATAGCAAAGGGATTGAATACTTATTGACTCAATACATTTCAGCTTTCCATTTTTAATTAATTTGTAAAGAATCTTGAAAAAACATAATTCCACTGACATTATGGGGTATTGTGTGTAGGCCAGTGACAAACAAACTCAATGTAATCAATTTTAAATTCAGGCTGTAAAAACAAAATGTGGAAAAAGTCAAGGTGTGGGAATACTTTCTGAAGGAACTGTATATGCTAGTCAGGACCGAGGCAAAGATGAACGGAGCAAAGTACAGCGAGATCCTTGATGAAAACCTACTCCAGAGCGTTAAGGACCACAGACTGGGGCGAAGGTTCACCTTCCAACAGGACAACAACCCTAAGCACACAGCCAAGACAACGCAGGAGTGGCTTCGGGAAAAGTCTCTGAATGTCCTTGAGTGGCCCAGCTAGAGCCCGGACATGAACCCGATCGAACATCTCTGGAGAGATCTGAAAATAGCTGTGCAGCAATGCTCCCCATCCAACCAGACAGAGCTTGAGAGGATCTGCAGAGAAGAATGGGAGAAACTCCTCAAATACAGGTGTGCCAAGCTTGTAGCGTCATACCTAAGAAGACTCGAGGCTGTAATCGCTGCCAAAGGTGCTTCAACAAAGTACTGAGTTAAGGGTCTGAATACTTATGTATATGTGATATTTTTCAATTTGATACATTTGCTAGAATTAGCTAAAACCTGTTTTTGCTTTGTCATTATGGGGTATTGTGTGTAGATTGATGAGGGGAAAAAACGATTTAATCCATTTTAGAATAAGGCTGTAACCTAACAAAGTGTGAAAAAAGTCAAGAGGACTGAATACTTTCTGAAGGCACTGTACATGGTTGATATTTGGGTGACTGTGAAAACAGCGACAGAGACAGAAACAAATCAAGGCAACACTATAGAAACGAGGAGTACTGCCAAGACGCCTCGCTTTGTTTTACTTTACATACCATGTCACCTCCTCTTGGTGAAATATGTGAAATATGTGTTCTATGGCTACAAAGCGCAGGGAGGAAGGTGTACCATGGTCGGCAATAGTATTGTAGTATTCAAACTTCCACTGTAAGGTAAGCAGCATTCAAACTACCACTGTAAAGAAAGCGGCATTCAAACTGCCACTGTAAAGTAAGCAGCATTCAAACCGCCACTGTAAAGTAAGCAGCATTCAAACTGCCACTGTAAAGTAAGCAGCATTCAAACCGCCACTGTAAAGTAAGCAGAATTCAAACTCCCAGTGTAAAGTAAGATGTATTCAAACTGCAGCAAGTTAGCAGTATTCAAACTAGCATTGTAAAGTAAGCAGTATTCAAACTGCCAGCGTAAAGTAAGACGTATTCAAACTACAGTAAGTTAGCAGTATTCAAACTGCAGTAAGTTAGCGGCATTCAAACTGCCAGTGTAAAGTTAGCTGCAGTATTCAAACTGCAGTGTAAAGTTATCTGCAGTATCCAAACTGCAGTGTAAAGTTAGCTGCAGTATTCAAACTGCAGTGTAAAGTTATCTGCAGTATTAGTCCTAACGGTGGTGTTCCAGCTATCTACCATGACTCCACCAGTCTTTTACTCTCCTTTTATCTCGCTCCACAAATTAAAGCATCTGGGGAGATAGCATCTGGGGAGATTTTACAGCTTCTCTGAGCTCCTTTTATTTTGAGAAACACTTAGCAGTCTGTCAGTACCTCCAGATTAAAACTGGGAACCTTTTCCCCCCCCCTGGATAGGAAGACAGAGAATGAAAGGATCTGCCCACGTGCCTCTGGTGAAGGACACTGACTGAGTAGTCTGTGGTGTGTTATCAGCTAGGGCCCGATATGAAACACCTTCCTCTATTGACACAGCCCACTTCAAAAGGAGACGGAGGGAGGGACCATGGAGGGCTGCATCCCAAATGGCACCATATTCCCCATAGGGCTCTGGTCAAAGGTAGTGCACTGTATAGGGAATAGAGTGGCATTTGAGACGCAGCCAGGGCCTGCTAGGAGCTGGTGACAGTCAGGAACCAGCAGGACACTGCGCTGTGAGGCTTCATGTTCTTCCAAGGAGCCACAACAGAGCCTGCGTCCCAAATGACACCCTATTCCCTATTCTCATAGGGCTCTGGTCAACAGCAGAACACTATGTAGTGAATAGGGTGCCATTTGGGACGCAAGCCCAGTCCCAGGAACAGAACGGTGGCAGTCGTACAGAGAAACAACACAGTTACTCTTACATGGCACTTTCACAACCCAGGGGCCGAAGCAGTGGCTCTATGTAACAGTTATGTACTCAATATAGTCCCCACATTTAACATTCGATGGCTTTAAAGACTGTAAAATAAAGAGCAATGACTTTAGTTGGCTTTTCATCAGGCTGTACTGCTGTAAGAAAGGCTGTTGGCTGGCTTCCCTCTCCACTCTGTTACAGGGAGAGGAGAGGGGAGGAGAGGAGAGGAGAGGTGAGGAGAGGAGAGGAGAGGAGAGGAGAGGAGAGGAGAGGAGAGGAGAGGAGAGGAGAGGAGAGGAGAGGAGAGGAGAGGAGAGGAGAGGAGAGGAGAGGAGAGGAGAGGAGAGGAGAGGAGAGGAGAGGAGAGGGGACGGTGACCAGGAGCAGCCCAGTGAGGGCCACGTTCCATCATAATGTTACAGTGTGGACAAGACCACAGTGGCCACAGGAAACCAAAACTATTCAGCAAGGTTAACTGTGGTGTGGACCGAAACCTCATCTCTCCTGCTCTCCTCTTCTCTGCTCTCCTCTGCTCTCCTGCTCTCTCCTCTCCTCTTCTCTTCTCTCCTATTCTTTCCTCTGCTCTGCTCTGCTCTCCTCTCCTCTCCTCTCCTCTCCTCTCCTCTCCTCTCCTCTCCTCTCCTCTCCTCTCCCCTCCCCTCCTGACCTCTCCCCTCCTGTCCTCTCCCCTCCCCTCCCGTCTCCTCAGTCTCAGTCGAGTACAACAGGCCTCACAGGACAGCTCTATGTAGTGGAACAGATTGGTATAAGTGTTACCTCATCTGGGTTGCATGGTAACATAAGGTAATGGTGGTTATGGTAACATAATGTATTGGTGGTTATGGTAACATAATGTATTGGTGGTTATGGTAACATAAGGTATTGGTGGTTATGGTAACACAAGGTATTGGTGGTTATGGTAACATAAGGTATTGGTGGTTATGGTAACATAAGGTATTGGTGGTTATGGTAACATATAGGTGGGGTTAAGTTAACAGAACATTTTGGTGGGTTAAGTCAACAGAGCATATCGGTGGGTTAATTCAACAGAACATATCGGTGGGTTAAGTCAACAGAACATATCGGTGGGTTAAGTCAACAGAACATATCGGTGGGTTAAGTCAATAGAACATATCGGTGGGTTAAATCAACAGAACATATCGGTGGGTTAAATCAACAGAACATATTGGTGGGTTAAGTCAATAGAACATATTGGTGGATTAAGTCAACAGAACATATTGGTGGGTTAAGTCAATAGAACATATTGGTGGGTTAAGTCAATAGAACATATTGGTGGGTTAAGTCAACAGAACATATTGGTGGGTTAAGTCAACAGAACATATTGGTGGGTTAAGTCAACAGAACATATTGGTGGATTAAGTCAACAGAACATATCGGTGGGTTAAGTCAACAGAACATATTGGTGGGTTAAGTCAATAGAACATATTGGTGGATTAAGTCAACAGAATATATCGGTGGGTTAAGTCAATAGAACATATTGGTGGATTAAGTCAACAGAATATATTGGTGGGTTAAGTCAACAGAACATATTGGTGGGTGAAGTCAGAAGTATTAGTAGGTTTTTCCTCACTATTCAACCAACACATACATACATTAGAGGAGAGAGCCAGGTAGAGAGACAGACAGGCAGAGCGAGAGGAGAGAGCCAGGTAGAGAGACAGACAGGCAGAGCTAGAGGAGAGAGCCAGGTAGAGAGACAGACAGGCAGAGCTAGAGGAGAGAGCCAGGTAGAGAGACAGACAGGCAGAGCTAGAGGAGAGAGCCAGGTAGAGAGAGAGACAGGCAGAGCGAGAGGAGAGAGCCAGGTAGAGAGACAGACAGGCAGAGCTAGAGGAGAGAGCCAGGTAGAGAGACAGACAGGCAGAGCTAGAGGAGAGAGCCAGGTAGAGAGACAGACAGGCAGAGCTAGAGGAGAGAGCCAGGTAGAGACAGACAGGCAGAGCGAGAGGAGAGAGCCAGGTAGAGAGACAGACAGGCAGAGCGAGAGGAATATTTGACTTCACTCCACAGGAGAGCAGTTTAATAATTTGGCGGGCGCTCCGCTGCTCTGCGCTGGGCTGGTCTCAGGGTAAAGGTAGCTTGGCGGAGGCCATGCTGACGGTATACTCAACAACATGATCCTAATGGCTTGGAAAATCCCCGGGCCTCCAGAGAACAGGCCAGATGCTACCGGCTGCATGACAAAAGCTACTGTTTTATTGAATTCAGCCCCTTTTTACAGCCTCCCATTTATTATGAGACCATTAAGGCATGCTGGAAGACATGGAGCGTAAAATAGTTGGAGAGTTAATTTACCCACGGCTGCAGGTCCTCTACCTCACACTGGGCAAGGTGGGGGGGGGGGGTCAACAACAGAAGTAGCAATGTCTTATTTTATAAAAGTGTGTTGTCTCTTTAAGACCCAGTAATGAGGTCATTTACAAAGGCACATGAACACTAGTGGAAAATCTGTCGATGTGCCCTTGAGCAAGGCACTTAACCCTAATTGCTCCTGTATGTGGCTCTGAATAAGAGTGTCTGCTAAATGACTCAAATATAATATAATGTATAGTGTACTACCCAGTACCAGCAGGTTGCCTCCCTTTAATGGACTACTAGACACACACAGAGAGGTGCTGCGCCAACAAACAACTGTTGAACTTTATAGAACACTACAAGATGTTGCCAAGTCCATATCTGGTTGCTGTGTTACAGTTACAACGGAACAAGCTGACCTAGGAGCAACACATCATGTATATTTGTAAGTGTCAGGTTTTACTTGATAGTGTTTTCATGAATAACGTCACATTAAAAAACCTTGAACACTGTAATGGGATATTAAAGACGTGATGAGTAATGATCTTTACACTGCAACTAGAAACACTGCAGTAATGACTAACTGTAATTCAGTGTTTAGTTAGCTGGTGCTGAGCAGGTGAGTGTGTGTGTGTACCTGGTTCTGTGTAGACATGGCTGAGCAGGGCATCGTTGACCCCAGGGTAGGAACCGTCTCCCAGGCTGTGTGTCCAGCTCTGGAGCATGGTCTGGAGGAGAAGGATCTGGGGCCGCGTGGCCTGCACCGTGAAGTGGGGCAGCTCAAGGATACACTCTGTGATCAGGACTGATGAACGCTTTGTCCTGGGGAGAGGAGAGGATAGAGAGTGATGGGTTAGAAGACTGCTTGGGACTGGGAAGGGAGAGGAGAGGAGAGGAGAGGAGAGGAGAGGAGAGGAGAGGAGAGGAGAGGAGAGGAGAGGAGAGGAGAGGAGAGAGAGGAGAGAGAGGAGAGGAGAGGAGAGGAGAGGAGAGGAGAGGAGAGGAGAGGAGAGGAGAGGAGAGTGATGGGTTAGAAGACTGCTTGGGACTGGGAAGGGAGAGGAGAGGAGAGGAGAGGAGAGGAGAGGAGAGGAGAGGAGAGGAGAGGAGAGGAGAGGAGAGGAGAGGAGAGGAGAGGAGAGGAGAGGAGAGGAGAGGAGAGGAGAGGAGAGGAGAGTGATGGGTTAGAAGACTGCTTGGGACTGGGAAGGGAGAGGAGAGGAGAGGAGAGGAGAGGAGAGGAGAGGAGAGGAGAGGAGAGGAGAGGAGAGGAGAGGAGAGGAGAGATAAAAGGAGGCGGGCCCTCGTCAACAAAACAGCAGCATACAGTAGAGAACACTGAGTAGTGGAAAGAACCGTTCTAAGAACTTCCATGGATCCAACATGGTAACAGAACACTGAGTAGTGGAAAGAACCGTTTTAAGAACTTCCATGGATCCAACATGGTAACAGAACACTGAGTAGTGGAAAGAACCGTTCTAAGAACTTCCATGGATCCAACATGGTAACAGAACACTGAGTAGTGGAAAGAACCGTTCTAAGAACTTCCATGGATCCAACATGGTAACAGAACATTGACACAGGTGGATCCAACATGGTAACAGAACATTGACAGAGGTGGATCCAACATGGTAACAGAACATTGACAGAGGTGGATCCAACATGGTAACAGAACATTGACAGAGGTGAAAAGGACAAAAAAACCTGAGTTCAAATCAAAGTCTCCTTTTTCCTTTAGTTTCTTGGCAGGTTCTTAGCTTTGTGTATTACTAAAGACCCTCTACTCTCCCCATCACATCAATGCTGCCATCATGATTAATGTGAGGAGATGTACATCAGAGATACCTCACCCTGAAAATAATATCCACACATTTAACATCTAATCTGTTACAGCCAGCCAGGCAGGCAGCCAGGGAAGGAGGAGGAGGAGGAACAGAGAGCACCAGGCAGGGAGGAGGAGGAACAGAGAGCACCAGGCAGGGAGGAGGAGGAGGAGGAACAGAGAGCACCAGGCAGGGGGGAGGAGGAACAGAGAGCACCAGGCAGGGAGGAGGAGGAGGAGGAACAGAGAGCACCAGGCAGGGAGGAGGAGGAGGAACAGAGAGCACAAGGCAGGGAGGAGGAGGAACAGAGAGCACCAGGCAGGGAGGAGGAGGAGGAGGAACAGAGAGCACCAGGCAGGGAGGAGGAGGAGGAGGAGGAACAGAGAGCACCAGGCAGGGAGGAGGAGGAGGAACAGAGAGCACCAGGCAGGGAGGAGGAGGAGGAACCGAGAGCACCAGGCAGGGAGGAGGAGGAACAGAGAGCACCAGGCAGGGAGGAGGAGGAACAGAGAGCACCAGGCAGGGAGGAGGAGGAGGAGGAACAGAGAGCACCAGGCAGGGAGGAGGAGGAGGAACAGAGAGCACCAGGCAGGGAGGAGGAGGAGAAGGGAGCACCAGGCAGCAGCTCCGCTCCACCGTGTGATGGACTGACTAGAGCAGTGGTTCTCAACCAGGGGTTCTACTACCCTTGGGGGTACTTGGCCTATCCACAGGGGGTACTTGGCCTATCCACAGGGGGTACTTGAGAAGACTTATGAGACCATAGGCTTACTGGTCAAATGCACATGAGGGGGCACAGTAACGTGTGTTCGAGAGAGAGAGAGAGAGAGAGAGAGAGAGAGAGAGAGAGACAGAGAGACAGAGAGACAGAGAGACAGAGAGAGACAGAGAGAGAGACATAGAGAGAGACAGAGAGAGAGACAGAGAGAGAGACAGAGAGAGAGACAGAGAGACAGACAGAGAGACAGAGAGACAGACAGAGAGACAGAGAGACAGAGACAGAGACAGAGACAGAGAGAGAGAGAGAGAGAGAGAGAGAGAGAGAGAGAGAGGAGAGAGAGAGGAGAGAGAGAGAGAGAGAGGAGAGAGAGAGAGATGAGGTAACAGCCCCGTCAGACAGAGAGACAGACTCCTCCAGGTCCTGTCTATCACAGCACCAACCAACCATACCTCTCATTTATCTTCTGACTGTCTCTGTCTCAAGACGCCCCCCATCCCGGGACGCACCGCAACTCTCCATTTAACAGTTAGAGAACTACTGACACCATTTAACTGTTAGAAACCTACAGACACCATTTAACTGTTAGAAACCTACAGACACCATTTAACTGTTAGAAACCTACAGACACCATTTAACAGTTAGAAACCTACTGACACCATTTAACTGTTAGAAACCTACAGACACCATTTAACTGTTAGAAACCTACAGACACCATTTAACTGTTAGAAACCTACAGACACCATTTAACAGTTAGAAACCTACTGACACCATTTAACTGTTATAAACCTACTGACACCATTTAACTGTTGGAAACCTACTGACACCATTTAACTGTTAGAAACCTACAGACACCATTTAACTATTAGAAACCTACAGACACCATTTAACTGTTAGAAACCTACAGACACCATTTAACTGTTAGAAACCTACAGACACCATTTAACAGTTAGAAACCTACTGACACCATTTAACTGTTAGAAACCTACTGACACCATTTAACTGTTAGAAACCTACTGACACCATTTAACTGTTAGAAACCTACAGACACCATTTAACTGTTAGAAACCTACAGACACCATTTAACTACTGGAGCCTGAAGGGGAAGTCTCTCTGTTCAGTCCTGTAGATCTATTCCAGGACTGAATGTCTGTCAGGGCTCACTATACAGTGTCTACATGTTCAATCCCCTACTGTAGTGAAATGTCCATTGAGTGTACAAAACATTAGGAACACCTTCCTAATGTTGAGTTGCACCCCCTTTTGCCCTCAGAACAGCCTCAATTCGTCGGGGCACGGACTGTACAAGGTGTCGAAATCGTTCCACAGGGATGCTGGCCCATGTTGACTCCAATGCTTCCCACCGTTGTGTCAAGTTGGCTGGATGTCCTTTGGGTGGTGGACCATTCTTGATTCACACGGGAAACTGTTGAGCATGAAAAACCCAGCAGTGTTGCAGTTCTTGACACAAACCGGTGCACCTGGCACCTACTACCATACCCCAATCAAAGACTCTTAAATATTTTGTCTTGCCCATTCACCCTCAATGGCACACATACACAATCCATGTCTCAATTGTCTCAAGGATTAAAAATCAGTCTTTAACCTGTCTCCTCCCCTTCATCTACACTGATTGAAGTGGATTTAACAAATTACATCAATAATAATAATAATAATAATAATAATAATATGCCATTTAGCAGACGCTTTTATCCAAAGCGACTTACAGTCATGCGTGCATACATTTTTGTGTATGGGTGGTCCCGGGGATCGAACCCACTACCCTGGCATTACAAGCGCCGTGCTCTACCAGGTGAGCTACAGAGGATCATAGCTTTCACCTGGATTCACCTGGTCAGTGTATGTCATGGAATGTTTTGTATACTCAGTGTATTGTTGGCATTAAAACAAAGTCATGTTTCTCTAAAAGCTTCCACCAGCTATGGGCTATTTTACCCAACATCAGTCAGTCAGGAGCAGTTCATAAAGACTGTTTCTGAAGCGATCTTGATTCCCCTTTAACGACAGAACCCAGAGAAGACTGGGGAGCCACGGCAACAATGTTGAGTTCCACATGCACAGCGTATGTGTGTTAAAGCCACTTCAATAGAGACCGGCAGGGGATGAAGGTTGGTTGGCTTGTGAGAGTGTTTAGAGTGTTAAGACGTGCAGGAGAGATGTCATGTGCATGTGGTTGTCTAAAGGTTTCATTGTGCACCTGTTTTTATTATATATGGCCAATTCATTGTGAACAACAACTTTGACTGGTGGATGAATTAAAACCAGATTCCTCATTATGGTGTTTTAGGGAATGTTGAATGTAAGGAGAGACAGAGAGATCTGACGTCATTATGTAGCTGGCTGGCATGTGTTGTGTTTCTCATAGTAGAAGAGGGTAAAAACAGGCCAAAATAGCACCCTATTCCCTGGTCAAAAGTAGTGCACCACATAGGGAACAGCCATTTCAGTCACAACCTCTGTTTCTTTCCATGTGTGGAAGCCTGAGGGAGACAGACTAGCTCCTAGTGTACAGTAACATTCCACCATTACAGCAGGCCTCCCTCTCCAGACGCACAGTAGTCCTTAAGTCAATACATCAGCATATTAAAACGCGCTGTTACACTGACTCTACCAGCAATAAAAAAGGAAATCCAAAATGAGAAATTAGCTGTTTAAATTTCACAAACTAGACTTATGTTTTAAACGATGTTGGGTTTTATTTCCTGACCTGTCCCCAGTTCATAGTCTGAGTGAGTGGTTAGGGTTAGGACTGGGGCCAGGGCCGGGCTGCCACACAGGCCATCAGTCAGTCCTATAGCCCTGTCACTGTCAGGTTGGAGCAGGGCATGCTGGACAGAAGTGAGTCATAAATGAGCTAACAGCTTGGTACTGTGTGCCCAGGCAGACAGACAGACCCAGGCAGAGCATGCCACTCCATTGGTGCCCAACCCACAGGTCCCAGGAGGCAGAGCCTGCCACTCCACTGGTACCCAACCCACAGGTCCCAGGAAACAGGAGGCAGAGCCTGCCACTCCACTGGTGCCCAACCCACAGGTCCCAGGAAACAGGAGGCAGAGCCTGCCACTCCACTGGTGCCCAACCGACAGGTCCCAGGAAACAGGAGGCAGAGACTGCCACTCCACTGGTGCCCAACCGACAGGTCCCAGGAAATAGGAGGCAGAGCCTGCCACTCCACTGGTGCCCAACCCACAGGTCCCAGGAAACAGGAGGCAGAGCCTGCCACTCCACTGGTACCCAACCCACAGGTCCCAGGAAACAGGAGGCAGAGCCTGCCACTCCACTGGTACCCAACCCACAGGTCCCAGGAAACAGGAGGCAGAGACTGCCACTCCACTGGTGCCCAACCGACAGGTCCCAGGAAACAGGAGGCAGAGCCTGCCACTCCACTGGTGCCCAACCGACAGGTCCCAGGAAATAGGAGGCAGAGCCTGCCACTCCACTGGTGCCCAACCCACAGGTCCCAGGAAACAGGAGGCAGAGACTGCCACTCCATTGGTGCCCAACCCACAGGTCCCAGGAGGCAGAGCCTGCCACTCCACTGGTACCCAACCCACAGGTCCCAGGAAATAGGAGGCAGAGCCTGCCACTCCACTGGTGCCCAACCCACAGGTCCCAGGAGGCAGAGCCTGCCACTCCACTGGTGCCCAACCCACAGGTCCCAGGAAACAGGAGGCAGAGCCTGCCACTCCACTGGTGCCCAACCCACAGGTCCCATCCACATGGAACAGTACAGGGTCCTGCATGTTGCAAGATTACATCTTAACTGACATGATTTGTAACTGGTAACTCAAATCAAAAGAGACACTCAAAATATGTGTATAATAATATGCATTTTAAATGTAAAATGATGCCTATTTTCCAACTCTTTTAAGTTGAGATGCATATGGACCATTTGGGCGATACTTGTGTGGGTAATCAGCTGGTTTGGTGTGGCTATATTTAGGGACACCAGATGTGTAGCTGTGCAGTGGGCTGGTCCTCTAACTATAGGTAGTGGGTTTGATTTAGACCACAGACATCCTACTGCTTTAACAACCTGGAACTGGGGGATAATTAGGAACAAAGTAGTTACTGCTACTAAGACACTGTACCATAGCCCTGAACATCTGGATGATGGGGAGAGAGAGAGGAGAGGGGGAGAGAGAGAGAGAGAGAGAGAGGGGGGGGGGAGAGAGAGAGAGAGAGAGAGAGAGAGAGAGAGAGAGAGGTGAGAGGGAGGGGGAGAGAGAGAGAGAGAGAGAGAGAGAGAGAGAGAGAGAGAGAGAGAGAGAGAGAGAGAGAGAGAGAGAGAGAGAGAGAGAGAGAGAGAGAATAGGCCAGTGGAAGAGAACAGAATAATGCACTCATATTTTACCAACCTGCTGCACACTAAGAACATTTCAAAAAAGGGCTACAATGTCCAGATGTAATTTACAGACTAGTTCTGTCTGGTTCCCTGTCCACGTTATAAGAATGTGGACAGCTGGTAGAGCACGGCGCTTGCAATGCCAAGGTAGTGGGTTCGATCCCCGGGACCACCCAAACACAAAAATTTATGCACGCATGACTGTAAGTCGCTTTGGATAAAAGCGTCTGCTAAATGGCATATTATTATTATTATTATTATTATAAATACTTATTTCCCTCATTAAAATGCAAATCAATTTATAACATTTTTGACATGCGTTTTTCTGGATTTTTTTGTTGTTATTCTGCTCTATCTCCTCCACAGAGTATATGAGCACAATGTTCTTTGACTTCTTCAGTGCTGTTCAATACCATACAACCCCACCTGCTGTTCAATACCATACAACCCCACCTGCTGTTCAATACCATACAACCCCAACTGTTGTTCAATACCATACAACCCCACCTGTTGTTCAATACCATACAACCCCACCTGTTGTTCAATACCATACAACCCCACCTGCTGTTCAATACCATACAACCCCACCTGCTGTTCAATACCATCCAACCCCAACTGTTGTTCAATACCATACAACCCCAACTGTTGTTCAATACCATACAACTCCACCTGTTTTTCAATACCATACAACCCCAACTGTTGTTCAATACCATACAACCCCAACTGTTGTTCAATACCATACAACCCCAACTGTTGTTCAATACCATACAACCCCAACTGTTGTTCAATACCATACAACCCCACCTGCTGTTCAATACCATACAACCCCACCTGTTGTTCAATACCATACAACCCCACCTGCTGTTCAATACCATACAACCCCACCTGTTGTTCAATACCATACAACCCCAACTGTTGTTCAATACCATACAACCCCAACTGTTGTTCAATACCATACAACCCCACCTGTTGTTCAATACCATACAATCCCACCTGTTGTTCAATACCATACAACCCCAACTGTTGTTCAATACCATACAACCCCACCTGCTGTTCAATACCATACAACCCCACCTGTTGTTCAATACCATACAACCCCACCTGCTGTTCAATACCATACAACCCCACCTGCTGTTCAATTCCATACAACCCCACCTGTTGTTCAATACCATACAACCCCAACTGTTGTTCAATACCATACAACCCCACCTGTTGTTCAATACCATACAACCCCACCTGCTGTTCAATACCATACAACCCCAACTGTTGTTCAATACCATACAACCCCACCTGTTGTTCAATACCATACAACCCCACCTGTTGTTCAATTCCATACAACCCCACCTGCTGTTCAATACCGTACAACCCCACCTGTTGTTCAATACCATACAACCCCACCTGTTGTTCAATACCATACAACCCCACCTGTTGGAGAGAGATTATATGTTTCAAAGGTGTTAAGATTCACAACATAGTTTCTAGCTACATTCTACATTATATTTCCCTCTCTCCAGTGCAGACAGATTCTGTGGATTGTAGAATTCCCCGTCTCCCACGCCAAGGTCGCTGCCCCTGTGCTGAATCACACAGTGAGTTGTGTTCTGAGCTGCAGTACCTCTTTAATGTAGACACAGGCCCTTTACAGTATCTCTCTAACCAGTACTATAGAAACATTTACAGTATCTCTCTAACCAGTACTATAGAAACATTTCTTTACAGTATCTCTCTAACCAGTACTATAGAAACATTTCTTTACAGTATCACTCTAACCAGTACTATAGAAACATTTCTTTACAGTATCTCTCTAACCAGCACTATAGAAACATTTCTTTACCGTATCTCTCTAACCAGTACTATAGAAACATTTATTTACAGTATATCTCTAACCAGCACTATAGAAACATTTCTTTACAGTATCACTCTAACCAGTACTATAGAAACATTTACAGTATCTCTCTAACCAGTACTAAAGAAACATTTATTTACAGTATCTCTCTAACCAGTAATATAGAAACATTTCTTTACAGTATCTCCCTAACCAGTAATATAGAAACATTTATTTACAGTATCTCTCTAACCAGTACTATAGAAACATTTATATACAGTATCTCTCTAACCAGTACTATAGAACCATTTCTTTACAGTATCTCTCTAACCATTACTATAGAAACATTTCTTTACAGTATCTCTCTAACCAGCACTATATAAACATTTATTTACAGTATCTCTAACCAGCACTATAGAAACATTTCTTTACAGTATCTCTCTAACCAGCACTATAGAAACATGTATTTACAGTATCTCTCTAACCAGTACTATAGAAACATTTATTTACAGTATATCTCTGTAACCAGCACTATAGAAACATTTCTTTACAGTATCACTCTAACCAGTACTATAGAAACATTTATTTACAGTATCTCTCTAACCAGTACTATAGAAACATTTATTTACAGTATCTCTCTAACCAGTAATATAGAAACATTTCTTTACAGTATCTCTCTAACCAGCACTATAGAAACATTTCTTTACCGTATCTCTCTAACCAGTACTATAGAAACATTTATTTACAGTATATCTCTAACCAGCACTATAGAAACATTTCTTTACAGTATCACTCTAACCAGTACTATAGAAACATTTACAGTATCTCTCTAACCAGTACTATAGAAACATTTATTTACAGTATCTCTCTAACCAGTAATATAGAAACATTTCTTTACAGTATCTCCCTAACCAGTAATATAGAAACATTTATTTACAGTATCTCTCTAACCAGTACTATAGAAACATTTATATACAGTATCTCTCTAACCAGTACTATAGAACCATTTCTTTACAGTATCTCTCTAACCATTACTATAGAAACATTTCTTTACAGTATCTCTCTAACCAGCACTATATAAACATTTATTTACAGTATCTCTAACCAGCACTATAGAAACATTTCTTTACAGTATCTCTCTAACCAGCACTATAGAAACATGTATTTACAGTATCTCTCTAACCAGTACTATAGAAACATTTATTTACAGTATATCTCTGTAACCAACACTATAGAAACATTTCTTTACAGTATCACTCTAACCAGTACTATAGAAACATTTATTTACAGTATCTCTCTAACCAGTACTATAGAAACATTTATTTACAGTATCTCTCTAACCAGTAATATAGAAACATTTCTTTACAGTATCTCCCTAACCAGTAATATAGAAACATTTCTTTACAGTATCTCTCTAACCAGTACTATAGAAACATTTCTATACAGTATCTCTCTAACCAATACTATAGAAACATTTATTTAAAGTATCTCTCTAACCAGTACTATAGAAACATTTATTTACAGTATCTCTCTAACCAGCACTATAGAAACATTTCTTTACAGTATCACTCTAACCAGTACTATAGAAACATTTACAGTATCTCTCTAACCAGTACTATAGAAACATTTCTTCACAGTATCTCTCTAACCAGTAAACATGTCTTTACAGTATCTCTCTAACCAGTACTATAGAAACATTTCTTTACAGTATCTCTCTAACCAGTACTATAGAAACATTTCTTTACAGTATCTCTCTAACCAGTACTATAGAAACATTTCAAAACAGCTTTTAAAAGTACTTCAAACATAATACATGTCATACATCTTAAACCTCTTATAGACTGTAAAATACTTACTCATCTAATTGGTCTACTAGTGTGCTACTGCAAACTTATATATTAGCAGATCTGACGCCTGCTTTGCTACATAACCCAGGAAAAGAAGACCATTATCTCATCAAGACTAAAATAACTTAGTTCATTAACTTCTTCTCCCCCCATTGTCTTTCAACATTAGTTTCATGCATCTTCTCCAGCAGTGGAAACATTGAGGAAACGTGACTGTGACTTACTATGACTGAGATATGTGGTTGTCTCACATAGCTATCTGAAAATGGGTGCACTAACTCGAAGTCACTATGTGGTAGTCTCACCTAGCTATCTGAAGACGAATGCACTAACTGGAAGTCACTCTGGATAAGAGCTAAATGCTAAAGATGTCAAATGTAAAATGAGTCAATCTTAACACTACTATGGCCAGTTGTTCATTTCTGGGAGTGCGTGTGTAAGGGGCCTGAGGTTGGGGGTTCGTGGTTGGGCCAGGGTCAGAGGTGTGTGATCTATTCATTTCTCAATCATCAGGCCTGAACAGACCTAACTCTTCAAAGACAGGCCCTCCCCTCCCCTCGCCTCTCCTCCCCATTCCCTCGCTTTTCCTCCCCTCCCCTCCCCCTCCTCCCTTCCTTCTCTCCCTCTCCTCCCATCTGGATCCCTCCAGCTCTGCAGCCAAGGCCCCTTGCAGCCGGAGTTCTCAGGAGAGAGGCTCATTACACAGGGATTACTACGGGAGATGTTTTAATCAGAGTCTGCAGACAGCTGCAGCAGCGTTGGGCGAGAAAATGACCATGACGTGGTCTGTCATGCATAAAAGGAAAACACACTGGGGTGTTGGGTCGGGGTACAGAGATGTGAGGTGGTTTACGACTGAGACAGAGACGTGACTGGGAGGGAGGGAGAGTTGATGTTTCTGTTCCTTTTTAGATGTGATTCTGTCTTCAGAGGGAACATGGTTCCAGTCCCCTAACACGGCCACAGACCACGACAGTGATAGTTACAGCCCAAGGTGCTACTGCACCCTGTACTGTTCTCTCTCTCTGGATAAGAGGAGTCATGAGCAAATATGTTCCACCCAATAATG
>NW_028156749.1:45000-57500 GCF_964263955.1 Coregonus lavaretus
CCTTGTCTATCTACATCTCTCTGTCCTCTACCTTGTCTATCCACATCTCTCTGTCCTCTACCTTGTCTATCTACATCTCACTGTCCTCTACCTTGTCTATCTACATCTATCATAGATAGATAGCCAGCTCCATCAGTCAGTCAGGTGGTACTGTTATCCTGCCAGGCCAGGCCAGCTCCATCAGTCAGTCAGGTGGTACTGTTATCCTGCCAGACCAGCTCCATCAGTCAGTCAGGTGGTACTGTTATCCTGCCAGGCCAGGCCAGCTCCATCAGTCAGTCAGGTGGTACTGTTATCCTGCCAGGCCAGCTCCATCAGTCAATCAGGTGGTACTGTTATCCTGACAGGCCAGGCCAGCTCCATCAGTCAGTCAGGTGGTACTGTTATCCTGCCAGGTCAGCTCCATCAGTCAGTCAGGTGATACCATTATCCTGCCAGGCCAGCTCCATCAGTCAGTCAGGTGGTACTGTTATCCTGCCAGGCCAGCTCCATCAGTCAGTCAGGTGGTACTGTTATCCTGACAGGCCAGGCCAGCTCCATCAGTCAGTCAGGTGGTACTGTTATCCTGCCAGGCCAGCTCCATCAGTCAGTCAGGTGGTACTGTTATCCTGCCAGGCCAGGCCAGCTCCATCAGTCAGTCAGGTGGTACTGTTATCCTGCCAGGCCAGCTCCATCAGTCAGTCAGGTGGTACTGTTATCCTGCCAGGCCAGGCCAGCTCCATCAGTCAGTCAGGTGGTACTGTTATCCTGCCAGGTCAGCTCCATCAGTCAATCAGGTGATACCGTTATCCTGCCAGGCCAGGCCAGCTCCATCAGCCAGTCAGGTGGTACTGTTATCCTGACAGGCCAGGCCAGCTCCATCAGTCAGTCAGGTGGTACTGTTATCCTGCCAGGTCAGCTCCATCAGTCAGTCAGGTGGTACTGTTATCCTGCCAGGTCAGCTCCATCAGTCAGTCAGGTGATACCATTATCCTGCCAGGCCAGCTCCATCAGTCAGTCAGGTGGTACTGTTATCCTGCCAGGTCAGCTCCATCAGTCAGTCAGGTGATACCTTTATCCTGCCAGGCCAGGCCAGCTCCATCAGTCAGTCAGATGGTACTGTTATACTGCCAGGTCAGGCCAGCTCCATCAGTCAGTCAGGTGATACTGTTATCCTGCCAGGCCAGCTCCATCAGTCAGTCAGGTGGTACTGCTTTCCTGCCAGGCCAGCTCCATCAGTCAGTCAGGTGGTACTGTTATCCTGCCAGGTCAGCTCCATCAGTCAGTCAGGTGATACCATTATCCTGCCAGGCCGGGCCAGCTCCATCAGTCAGTTAGGTGGTACTGTTATCCTGCCAGGTCAGGCCAGCTCCATCAGTCAGTCAGGTGGTACTGTTATCCTGCCAGGCCAGCTCCATCAGTCAGTCAGTTGGTACTGTTATCCTGCCAGGCCAGTTCCATCAGTCAGTCAGGTGGTACTGTTATCCTGCCAGGCCAGGCCAGCTCCATCAGTCAGTCAGGTGGTACTGTTATCCTGCCAGGTCAGCTCCATCAGTCAGTCAGGTGATACCGTTATCCTGCCAGGCCAGCTCCATCAGTCAGTCAGGTGGTACTGTTATCCTGCCAGGCCAGGCCAGCTCCATCAGTCAGTCAGGTGGTACTGTTATCCTGCCAGGCCAGGCCAGCACCATCAGTCAGTCAGGTGGTACTGTTATCCTGCCAGGCCAGCTCCATCAGTCAGTCAGATGGTACTGTATACTGCCAGGTCAGGCCAGCTCCATCAGTCAGTCAGGTGATACTGTTATCCTGCCAGGCCAGCTCCATCAGTCAGTCAGGTGGTACTGCTTTCCTGCCAGGCCAGCTCCATCAGTCAGTCAGTTGGTACTGTTATCCTGCCAGGCCAGTTCCATCAGTCAGTCAGGTGGTACTGTTATCCTGCCAGGCCAGGCCAGCTCCATCAGTCAGTCAGGTGGTACTGTTATCCTGCCAGGTCAGCTCCATCAGTCAGCCAGGCCAGCACCATCAGTCAGTCAGGTGGTACTGTTATCCTGCCAGGCCAGCTCCATCAGTCAGTCAGGTGGTACTGTTATCCTGCCAGGCCAGGCCAGCTCCATCAGTCAGTCAGGTGGTACTGTTATCCTGCCAGGCCAGCTCCGTCAGTCAGTCAGGTGGTACTGTAGAACATTAAGCCTATATATAATATAATATTTATACTTTTTAAGTCGTTATAATAAGAGGAGATGCCATTCTCCCAAAATGGAAATTCCAATCAACCCAGAGGAATGTGGCGGCCATCAGAATGTGTCTATCCCACACCTGTAATTCCACAGCCTTATGAAATTAACTCCAGAACCAACTCTGTGAGGCTCGTAGCTGCTAAAAACGCCACATAAAAGCTGGTGTAGCGCTGAATTATGGCCTGTGTTGCAACGCAACGACATACCACTCTCTGGTTGAAGGGCTCAGCCTCCCAGCCCCAGACCTAGCTCCCCCAGCCCCAGACCTAGCTCCCCCAGCCACAGACCCAGCTCCCCCAGCCCCAGCCCTAGCTCTCTCAGCCCCAGACCTAGCTCCCCCAGCCCCAGACCTAGCTCCCCCAGCCACAGACCTAGCTCCCCCAGCCCTAGCTCCCCCAGCCCCAGACCTAGCTCTCTCAGCCCCAGACCTAGCTCCCCCAGCCCGAGCCCCAGCCCCATGTGAGAACCGCCAGGCAGTGGGGCATGTGAGGGTTGAGATCGATGCAGGTGGCAACTCCCCCCTTCCATCCCCCTAAACCCCTCCATCCCCCCTCCATCCCCCTAAACCCCTCCATCTATTTTACAGGCAGCCATTTTATTAGGGTTAACAGGTTTAACAGCCGGCCCAATTGGTCGTCTCAGCGGGGTCTCTGTGAAGTCGGAAGGGTCAGACGCTGCCTTCCATTAAACACTAAGTAGACTCTGGTATTGTTCGGGTACTGTCCTGGTACTGTCTGGTACTGATGTGGTACTGCTGTGGTACTGTCCTGGTACTGCTGTGGTACTGTCTGGTACTGCTGTGGTACTGTCTGGTACTGCTGTGGTACTGTCCTGGTACTGCTGTGGTACTGTCCTGGTACTGCTGTGGTACTGTCTGGTACTGCTGTGGTACTGTCCTGGTACTGCTTTGGTACTGTCCTGGTACTGCTGTGGTACTGTCTGGTACTGCTGTGGTACTGTCCTGGTACTGCTGTGGTACTGTCCTGGTACTGCTGTGGTACTGTCCTGGTACTGTCTGGTACTGTTGTGGTACTGTCTGGTACTGTCTGGTACTGCTCTGGTACTGCTCTGGTACTGCCTGGTACTGCCTGGTACTGTCCTGGTACTGTCCTGGTACTGTCCTGGTACTGCTGTGGTACTGCTGTGGTACTGTCTGGTACTGTTGTGGTACTGTCTGGTACTGTCTGGTACTGCTCTGGTACTGTCTGGTACTGTTGTGGTACTGTCCTGGTACTGTCTGGTACTGCTGTGGTACTGTCTGGTACTGCTCTGGTACTGCTCTGGTACTGTCTGGTACTGCCTGGTACTGTCCTGGTACTGTCTGGTACTGTCCTGGTACTGCTGTGGTCTGTCTGGTACTGCTTTGGTACTGTCTGGTACTGTCCTGGTACTGTCTGGTACTGTCCTGGTACTGTATGGTACTGCTCTGGTACTGATCTGGTACTGTCCTGGTACTGCTGTGGTACTGACTAGTACTATCCTGATACTGCTGTGGTACTGTCTGGTACTGTCCTGGTACTGTCTGGTACTGTGCTGGTACTGCTCTGGTACTGCTGTGGTACTGTCCTGGTACTGCTGTGGGACTGTCCTGGTACTTTCTGGTACTGTCCTGGTACTGTCTGGTACTGTCTGGTACTGCTGTGGTACTGTCCTGGTACTGCTGTGGTAATGTCCTGGTACTGTCTGGTACTGTCCTGGTACTGTCTGGTACTGTCCTGGTACTGCTCTGGTACTGTCCTGGTACTGCTGTGGTACTGTCTGGTACTGCTTTGGTACTGTCTGGTACTGCTGTGGTACTGTCTGGTGGTACTGTCCTGGTACTGCTGTGGTACTGTCTGGTACTGCTGTGGTACTGTCTGGTACTGCTTTGGTACTGTCTGGTACTGCTCTGGTACTGTCTTGGTACTGCTGTGGTACTGTCTGGTACTACTTTGGTACTGTCTGGTACTGCTGTGGTACTGTCTGGTACTGCTGTGGTACTGTCCTGGTACTGTCTGGTACTGCTGTGGTACTGCTCTGGTACTGCTGTGGTACTGCTGTGGTACTGTCTGGTACTGCTGTGGTACTGTCCTGGTACTGCTATGGTACTGCTGTGGTACTGCTCTGGTACTGTCCTGGTACTGCTCTGGTACTGCTGTGGTATTGTCTGGTACTTCTCAGACTCTCAGCTGCAACCACAGGGAGTGAAAGTTAATTTAACAGGATTCTGACTGACTGGGGCTTTCTCTGCCCTTTGGGGTGGTAGTTAATGGGTAGGTAGGGCGAGAGGAAGCTAGGGGAGAGGAGAGGAGGTTAGGGGAGAGGAGAGGAGGCTAGGGGAGAGGAGAGGATGCTTGGGGAGAGGAGAGGAGGCTTGGGGAGAGGAGAGAAGGATAGGGGAGAGGAGAGAAGGATAGGGGAGAGGAGAGAGGCTAGGGGAGAAGAGAGAAGGATAGGGAAGAGGAGAGGAAGCTTGGGGAGAGGGGAGAAGGATAGGGGAGAGGAGAGGAGGCTAGGGGAGAGGTGAGAAGACTAGGGGAGAGGAGAGAAGGATATGGGAGAGGAGAGGAGGCTAGGGGAGAGGAGAGGAGGCTAGGGGAGAGGAGAGAAGGATAGGGGAGAGGAGAGGAGGCTTAGGGAGAGGAGAGGAGGCTTGGGGAGAGGAGAGGAGGCTAGGGGAGAGGAGAGAAGGATAGGGGAGAGGGGAGGAGGCTAGGGGAGAGGGGAGAATGATAGGGGAGAGGAGGCTAGCGGAGAGGAGAGGAGGCTAGGGGAGAGGAGTCTAGGGGAGAGGAGCCTAGGGGAGAGGAGAGCAGCCTAGGGGAGAGGAGAGGAAGCTAGGGGAGAGGAGAGGAAGCTAGGGGAGAGGGGAGGAGGCTTGGGGAGAGGGGAGGAGGCTTGGGGAGAGGAGAGAAGGATAGGGGATAGGAGAGGAGGCTTGGGGAGAGGGGAGAAGGATAGGGGAGAGGAGAGGAGCCTAGCGGAGAGGAGAGGAGGCTAGGGGAGAGGAGAAAAGGATAGGGCAGAGGAGAGGAGGCTTGGGGAGAGGGGAGAAGGCTAGGGGAGAGGAGAGAAGGCTAGGGGAGAGGAGAGAAGGATAGGGGAGAGGAGAGAAGGATAGGGGAGAGGAGAGGAGAGAAGGATAGGGGAGAGGAGAGGAGAGGAGGCTAGGGGAGAGGAGAGAAGGATAGGGGAGAGGAGAGGAGGCTAGGGGAGAGGAGAGAAGGATGGGGAGAGAAGAGGAGGCTTGGGGAGAGGAGAGAAGGATAAGGGAGAGGAGAGAAGGATAGGGGAGAGGAGAGGAGGCTAGGGGAGAGGAGAGAAGGATAGGGCAGAGGAGAGGAGGCTTGGGGAGAGGAGAGAAGGCTAGGGGAGAGGAGAGGAGCTAGGGGAGAGGGGAGAAGGCTAGGGGAGAGGCAAGAAGGATAGGGGAGAGGAGAGAAGGATAGGGGAGAGGAGAGGAGGCTTGGGGAGAGGAGAGAAGGATAGGGGAGAGGAGAGGAGGGTAGGGGAGAGGAGAGAAGGCTAGGGGAGAGGAGAGGAGGCTAGGGGAGAGGAGAGGAGGCTAGGGGAGAGGAGAGGAGGCTAGGGGAGAGGAGAGGAGGCTATGTGAGAGGAGAGAAGGCTAGGGGAGAGGAGAGGAGGCTACGGGAGAGGAGAAAGGATAGGGGAGAGGAGAGGAGGGTAGGGGAGAGGAGAGAAGGCTAGGGGAGAGGAGAGAAGGCTAGGGGAGAGGAGAGGAGGCTAGGGGAGAGGAGATAAGGATAGGAGGGAGGAGAGAAGGATAGGGGAGAGGAGAGGAGGCTTGGGGAGAGGGGAGAATGATAGGGGAGAGGAGAGGAGGCTAGCGGAGAGGAGAAGAGGCTAGGGGAGAGGAGTCTAGGGGAGAGGAGAGGAGCCTAGGGGAGAGGAGAGGAGCCTAGGGGAGAGGAGAGGAAGCTAGGGGAGAGGGGAGGAGGCTTGGGGAGAGGAGAGAAGGATAGGGGAGAGGAGAGGAGGCTAGGGGAGAGAAGAGGAGGCTAGGGGAGAGGAGAAAAGGATAGGGGAGAGGAGGGAGGCTAGGGGAGAGAAGAGGAGGCTAGGGGAGAGGAGAAAAGGATAGGGGAGAGGAGAAAAGGATAGGGGAGAGGAGAGAAGGATAGGGGAGAGGAGAGGAGGCTAGTGGAGAGGAGAGGAGGCTAGGGGAGAGGAGAGGAGGCTAGGGGAGAGGAGAGGAGGCTAGGGGAGAGGAGAGGAGGCTAGGGGAGAGGAGAGGAGGTTAGGGGAGAGGAGAGGAGGCTAGGGGAGAGGAGAGAAGGATAGGGGTGAGGAGAGGAGGCTAGGGGAGAGGAGAGAAGGATAGGGGAGAGGAGAGGAGGCTAGCGGAGAGGAGAGGAGGCTAGGGGAGAGGAGAGGAGGCTTGGGGAGAGGAGAAAAGGATAGGGGAGAGGAGAAAAGGATAGGGCAGAGGAGAGGAGGCTTGGGGAGAGGGGAGAAGGCTAGGGGAGAGGAGAGAAGGCTAGGGGAGAGGAGAGAAGGATAGGGGAGAGGAGAGGAGAGAAGGATAGGGGAGAGGAGAGGAGAGAAGGATAGGGGAGAGGAGAGGAGAGGAGGCTAGGGGAGAGGAGAGAAGGATAGGGGAGAGGAGAGGAGGCTAGGGGAGAGGAGAGAAGGATGGGGAGAGAAGAGGAGGCTTGGGGAGAGGAGAGAAGGATAGGGGAGAGGAGAGAAGGATAGGGGAGAGGAGAGGAGGCTAGGGGAGAGGAGAGAAGGATAGGGCAGAGGAGAGGAGGCTTGGGGAGAGGAGAAAAGGCTAGGGGAGAGGAGAGGAGCTAGGGGAGAGGGGAGAAGGCTAGGGGAGAGGCGAGAAGGATAGGGGAGAGGAGAGAAGGATAGGGGAGAGGAGAGGAGGCTTGGGGAGAGGAGAGAAGGATAGGGGAGAGGAGAGGAGGGTAGGGGAGAGGAGAGAAGGCTAGGGGAGAGGAGAGGAGGCTAGGGGAGAGGAGAGGAGGCTATGTGAGAGGAGAGAAGGCTAGGGGAGAGGAGAGAAGGCTACGGGAGAGGAGAAAGGATAGGGGAGAGGAGAGGAGGGTAGGGGAGAGGAGAGAAGGCTAGGGGAGAGGAGAGAAGGCTAGGGGAGAGGAGAGGAGGCTAGGGGAGAGGAGATAAGGATAGGAGGGAGGAGAGAAGGATAGGGGAGAGGAGGCTTGGGGAGAGGGGAGAATGATAGGGGAGAGGAGAGGAGGCTAGCGGAGAGGAGGCTAGGGGAGAGGAGTCTAGGGGAGAGGAGAGGAGCCTAGGGGAGAGGAGAGGAGCCTAGGGGAGAGGAGAGGAAGCTAGGGGAGAGGGGAGGAGGCTTTGGGAGAGGAGAGAAGGATAGGGGAGAGGAGAGGAGGCTAGGGGAGAGAAGAGGAGGCTAGGGGAGAGGAGAAAAGGATAGGGGAGAGGAGGGAGGCTAGGGGAGAGGAGAGAAGGATAGGGGAGAGGAGGCTAGTGGAGAGGAGAGGAGGCTAGGGGAGAGGAGAGGAGGCTAGGGGAGAGGAGAGGAGGCTAGGGGAGAGGAGAGGAGGTTAGGGGAGAGGAGAGGAGGTTAGGGGAGAGGAGAGGAGGCTAGGGGAGAGGAGAGAAGGATAGGGGTGAGGAGAGGAGGCTAGGGGAGAGGAGAGAAGGATAGGGGAGAGGAGAGGAGGCTAGCGGAGAGGAGAGGAGGCTAGGGGAGAGGAGAGGAGGCTTGGGGAGAGGAGAAAAGGATAGGGGAGCGGAGAATTGCTCGCCCTGCATATACAATGTACTTCTATACTCCCTCAGTGGTGGTTAGTTGGTTGGTTATTAGAACGATGCTTATCTCTGAGGCTACTCTACAGCGTCTCTACGTATTTACTGAATGATAAGAATTCCTGAGTGACGATGTTGAGCCAACCACTCAGCTATATTTACCTGATTACTACCGGTCCTCTACCAGGCTATTTATCTATAGGGCCGCCATTGAAACCACTAAATAACCTCAGAGCCCAGCCTCTGTCATTGACTGAGTGGGGGTTAGCTAGGCTAGTTTACTGTTTAAC
This sequence comes from Coregonus lavaretus, assembly GCF_964263955.1. Lineage (NCBI taxonomy): Eukaryota > Metazoa > Chordata > Actinopteri > Salmoniformes > Salmonidae > Coregonus > Coregonus lavaretus. The sequence continues at coordinate 53,240 of NW_028156749.1, forward strand.
CATGGCTAACGCTCACTTTCAGTTACACATTAGCCCTGGTGATGCCAAGACACAATTACTGCTGTCCCAAGACAGAGAAGGTCTATAGAGAGAGATGTATTACTGCTGTCCCAAGACAGAGAAGGTCTATAGAGAGAGATGTATTACTGCTGTCCCAAGACAGAGAAGGTCTATAGAGACAGATGTATTACTACTGTCCCAAGACAGAGAAGGTCTATAGAGAGAGATGTATTACTGCTGGGACTAACAGCTGACACGTGTCATTAAGACCAGTCAGGGTCACACCCTTCAGAGGCGGGGCTTTATGGTATGAGGCTCCTTTCATGGCTCTAACATCAGCTTGTATATTTCCTGTTACTTTGTGTCATCATTGATTGCCATTACATGGCCAGGCCCAGCGTGTGAGTGAAGAGTCCTGTGGTGAGAGGGGAATCTCTCTGCTCCATGCCAACTCATCCTGAGAGGAACCTGGTGTCATGGTGGTGTCATAGGCTTCTGTCATACAAATTATATTACAATGCCCCTCTAGCATTTCATATATCTCTATGTGGGACGCCTTGTGCCTCTCCAAATTCGCCATGAGCACCTGGCATGTCCCCACGCACCACACACCACTCCATGATCCCCTGGCATGTCCCCACACTCCACACACCACTCCATGATCACCTGGCATGTCCCCACTAATCCACACACCACTCCATGATCACCTGGCATGTCCCAACGCTCCACACACCACTCCATGAATACCTGGCATGTCCCCACGCTCCACACACCCCTCCATGATCACCTGGCATGTCCCCACGCCTCACACACCATTCCATGATAACCTGGCACGTCCCCACGCCTCACACACCACTCCATGATCACCTGGCATGTCCCCACACTCCACACACCACTCCATGATCACCTGGCACGTCCCCACGCCTCACACACCACTCCATGATCACATGGCACGTCCCCACACACCACTCCATTATCACCTGGCATGTCCCCACGCCTCACACACCACTCCATGATCACCTGATCCAACACAGCACTCCAGAGGGTGGAGAGGGGGTTGCTGAGATGACATCATCTCTCTCTTCCTCTCTCTACTCCCCTCTCTTCCATCACCACTCAGTGGTAACACTGGATCCCCCGGCAGATATAAAGTTTCTACCTTCCATCCCTCCCTCCATCTCTTAGTAATGGAAAAGTTGATTCTGTATATCTGCTTAACAAAGCTAGCAGAGATTGACAGAGCAACCTGAGAACTCACGGCTAGGTTTCCCTTCAAACATATGACCTGGACTTTCACTTTCCTTTCCATATTTCCTAGAGAAGGACTGAAAGGCTGCTTGGAGGAGTTGCATATTTAAGCAAAGAGAACATGACATCTTCAAGGAGGACTTACGTCATGTGTGAAGAAATTCCCAAAACAAACATCAATATATTAAATTAAATGCTACCACCTGCTGGTGTTTCATTTGATCCACAGACCGACCCAGTGTCACTGCTCTACTGGGCTGGGTGCTCACTTCTCTCTATCCCTCAGTCTCTTTCTTTCTCTCTCTTTCTGGAGTGGGTTTAATTTCTCTCTCCATCCCTCTCTCCATCCCCCTCTCCCCGTCCCCCTCTCCCCGTCCCCCTCTCCCTCTCTCCGTCCCCCTCTCCCCATCTCTGTCCCCCTCTCCCTCTCTCCGTCCCCCTCTCCCTCTCTCCGTCCCCCTCTCCCTCTCTCTGTCCCCCTATCCGTCCCCCTCTCCCTCTCTCTGTCCCCCTCTCCCTCTCTCCGTCAAACAAGTTCATCGTCATTCGTCCACCAGTAAGCTGTCAGCTCTTATTAAACCTGAGAGAGTGAGTGGGAGAGTGAATCCTAACTATAAGCTATAGACAGGCCAGGAGGAGAGGAGAGGACAGGACACCTGTCGTTCAGACAGAGAGTGAACCCTAACTATAAGCTATAGACAGGCCAGGAGGAGAGGAGCACACAGGCCTCCTCAGACAGAGGTCAACTAAGAAGAACGACGTAACACGTGAAACAATGAGTTCTCACCTTACAACCTTTAAAATAACAGCAGTTGATTATCATCTGAAGAGTGAACCACAAAGGCAAATGTGTGTGAGATAGAGAGAGAGAGACACTTCCAACCTGTCAACGTGTCGGAAACAACGCTACAATTAACTAGATGAAGAAGATGAGGCAGAAATAATCGTGACAAGCATCTATAGATCCCTGTGTATTGCTCTAAAGGCATGTTCAGAATGTGATGGTGTCCAACTTAACACAGAGATACAGTAAGGCTTTCCTACATGTTAGTCAACTATCTGAGTGTGTTTCCCTATAGCAAACTGCCAAACACAGAGATTAGGTCTGTTACTGTACGTTTCCCATTGTGATCATGTACTGATAACAGCATAACCGACACAGTAAGGCCTTCCTATCCCTGTTACCTTTTCAATCAAAGTTGTGTTGAAAACAAAGAAATACAGTCATTTCCTGTGAATCCATCCAGTGTGTCAGAGTGTCTCTGTGTGACACTGTCAGTGTTACTCCAGTCCTTGGTTCAGTCTGAGAGAAAAACTCCAGGAGGCCATTGATCTCACACAGCCTCCTGAGATGAGAAACATAGTGATTGTCAGAAAGAAAAATAACATTTTTTTACATCTGAATCCACTTTTTTCACACTGCTGCCTGTCCGTCTGTCCGTCTGAAGAGAAAAGGCTATACCATATGCAGCTCTCTCAGAGTCTGACATGTTTAAACCCAAACTGATTGAACAGAATGAATGGATTCCCAGGATAGCAGCTTTAACAGACCCACTTACAGTTCTTAACAGACGCACTTACAGTACTGCAAGGTGTGTGTGTGTGTGTGTGTGTGTGTGGAGGGCCAGATGTTCTCTGAAGGACACACAGTTGGAGTGAGAGTACAGCAGACTTTCATCTCCAGTGTTTATGTTTACTCCTCCCATTTCATTTCATCTCCTCTAGCACCACAAATGCCTGCTACAGCTAGCCTGCCCGTCTGGCTTAAATAGGGGGCATGTTCGATGGTAAATACCTTGTTTGATGCTGTGGTTTATTTCCTAACCATCTGAGACATTGGAACAGCACTCCCTGATGTGATGACTGTGTTTTTTCCCCCACACCAAGACTACAGGCTGCTCATACATCATCATCCCAAATGGTGCACTATATAGGGAATAGGGTGCAATTTGGGACACATCCCTAACGCCCCTGCTGCTCTGCTGTGTGTCTTAGTGCGTACTGGAAACAGGGAGAAACCCTGCAAAGTGCTTCTGACATGATGTTTTGGTGGCTGGGGCTCTGTCATTCCCATAACAGCCTCTCTGTTCTTCTGACATGATGTTTTGGTGGCTGGGGCTCTGTCATTCCCATAACAGCCTCTCTGTTCTTCTGACATGATGTTTTGGTGGCTGGGGCTCTGTCATTCCCATAACAGCCTCTCTGTACTTCTGACATGATGTTTTGGTGGCTTGGGGCTCTGTCATTCCCATAACAGCCTCTCTGTTCTTCTGACATGATGTTTTGGTGGCTGGGGCTCTGTCATTCCCATAACAGCCTCTCTGTTCTTCTGACATGATGTTTTGGTGGCTGGGGCTCTGTCATTCCCATAACAGCCTCTCTGTTCTTCTGACATGATGTTTTGGTGGCTGGGGCTCTGTCATTCCCATAACAGCCTCTCTGTTCTTCTGACATGATGTTTTGGTGGCTGGGGCTCTGTCATTCCCATAACAGCCTCTCTGTTCTTCTGACATGATGTTTTGGTGGCTGGGGCTCTGTCATTCCCATAACAGCCTCTCTGTTCTTCTGACATGATGTTTTGGTGGCTGGGGCTCTGTCATTCCCATAACAGCCTCTCTGTCCTTCTCAGTGCATACTGGAAACACAGAGAACACCAAGTAACCCCCCACAGCACCACTCTAGAGATGCTCCTCCAGTCCTGACTCCTGAACCATGTTTTGGTGTCTGGGGCCGGCTGCACGGAGGTGAGGGTTTCCTGGTAAACACACTCATGTGGAAGGACCCAGTAAGGCCAGCTCCATCATCCCAGGCCAGGCCAGAGATCGACCGCTGTCATCTTGTTCTTTGCCCGGGCCAGATGCCACAACATCCCCCAGCCTCTCAACCCCAGGACTAAGAGACAGGCAGACCGACAGGGCCCATCACTGGGATATACTATAACAAACTGTACTCCACATGTGGCCCTTCCACTACCAGTTAGTATTCACACACACACACACACACACACACTACG
>NW_028156749.1:62500-85000 GCF_964263955.1 Coregonus lavaretus
CTACCCTTATACACACACTGCCTGTGTCTAGAGACATAGACCTACCCTTATACACACACTGCCTGTGTCTAGATACATAGACCTACCCTTATACACACTGCCTGTGGCTAGATACATAGACCTACCCTTACACACACTGCCTGTGTCTAGATACATAGACCTACCCTTATACACACACTGCCTGTGTCTAGATACATAGACCTACCCTTATACACACTGCCTGTGTCTAGATACATAGACCTACCCTTATACACACTGCCTGTGTCTAGAGACATAGACCTACCCTTATACACACTGCCTGTGTCTAGATACATAGACCTACCCTTATACACACACTGCCTGTGTCTAGAGACATAGACCTACCCTTATACACACTGCCTGTGTCTAGATACATAGACCTACCCTTATACACACTGCCTGTGTCTAGATACATAGACCTACCCTTATACACACTGCCTGTGTCTAGATACATAGACCTACCCTTATACACACTGCCTGTGTCTAGAGACATAGACCTACCCTTATAGACACTGCCTGTGTCTAGAGACATAGACCTACCATTATACACACTGCCTGTGTCTAGAGACATAGACCTACCCTTATACACACTGCCTGTGTCTAGATACATAGACCTACCCTTATACACACTGCCTGTGTCTAGATACATAGACCTACCCTTATACACACTGCCTGTGTCTAGATACATAGACCTACCCTTATACACACTGCCTGTGTCTAGATACATAGACCTACCCTTATACACACTGCCTGTGTCTAGATACATAGACCTACCCTTATACACACTGCCTGTGTCTAGATACATAGACCTACCCTTATACACACTGCCTGTGTCTAGAGACATAGACCTACCCTTATACACACTGCCTGTGTCTAGATACATAGACCTACCCTTATACACAGTGCCTGTGTCTAGATACATAGACCTACCCTTATACACACTGCCTGTGTCTAGATACATAGACCTACCCTTATAGACACTGCCTGTGTCTAGAGACATAGACCTACCATTATACACACTGCCTGTGTCTAGATACATAGACCTACCCTTATACACACTGCCTGTGTCTAGATACATAGACCTACCCTTATACACACTGCCTGTGTCTAGATACATAGACCTACCCTTATACACACTGCCTGTGTCTAGAGACATAGACCTACCCTTATACACACTGCCTGTGTCTAGATACATAGACCTACCCTTATACACAGTGCCTGTGTCTAGATACATAGACCTACCCTTATACACACTGCCTGTGTCTAGATACATAGACCTACCCTTATACACAGTGCCTGTGTCTAGATACATAGACCTACCCTTATACACACTGCCTGTGTCTAGATACATAGACCTACCCTTATACACACTGCCTGTGGCTAGATACATAGACCTACCCTTATACACACTGCCTGTGTCTAGAGACATAGACCTACCCTTATACACACTGCCTGTGTCTAAATACATAGACCTACCCTTATACACACTGCCTGTGTCTAGATACATAGACCTACCCTTATACACACTGCCTGTGGCTAGATACATAGACCTACCCTTATACACACTGCCTGTGTCTAGATACATAGACCTACCCTTATACACACTGCCTGTGTCTAGAGACATAGACCTACCCTTATACACACTGCCTGTGTCTAGATACATAGACCTACCCTTATACACAGTGCCTGTGTCTAGATACATAGACCTACCCTTATACACACTGCCTGTGTCTAGATACATAGACCTACCCTTATAGACACTGCCTGTGTCTAGAGACATAGACCTACCATTATACACACTGCCTGTGTCTAGATACATAGACCTACCCTTATACACACTGCCTGTGTCTAGATACATAGACCTACCCTTATACACACTGCCTGTGTCTAGATACATAGACCTACCCTTATACACACTGCCTGTGTCTAGAGACATAGACCTACCCTTATACACACTGCCTGTGTCTAGATACATAGACCTACCCTTATACACAGTGCCTGTGTCTAGATACATAGACCTACCCTTATACACACTGCCTGTGTCTAGATACATAGACCTACCCTTATAGACACTGCCTGTGTCTAGAGACATAGACCTACCATTATACACACTGCCTGTGTCTAGATACATAGACCTACCCTTATACACACTGCCTGTGTCTAGATACATAGACCTACCCTTATACACACTGCCTGTGTCTAGATACATAGACCTACCCTTATACACACTGCCTGTGTCTAGATACATAGACCTACCCTTATACACACTGCCTGTGTCTAGAGACAGACCTACCCTTATACACACTGCCTGTGTCTAGATACATAGACCTACCCTTATACACACTGCCTGTGGCTAGATACATAGACCTACCCTTATACACACTGCCTGTGTCTAGAGACATAGACCTACCCTTATACACACTGCCTGTGTCTAAATACATAGACCTACCCTTATACACACTGCCTGTGTCTAGATACATAGACCTACCCTTATACACACTGCCTGTGGCTAGATACATAGACCTACCCTTATACACACTGCCTGTGTCTAGATACATAGACCTACCCTTATACACACTGCCTGTGTCTAGAGACATAGACCTACCCTTATACACACTGCCTGTGGCTAGATACATAGACCTACCCTTATACACACACTGGTATGTACATTCATGCACATATTTGGTGATTCTCCATTTAGTATACTTTTTACTCCAGGAGTATGCTTAGTATGCATCTGGGAAACCGGACCATAATGTAGTCAGAGTGGCTTAGCATGGATCTGGGAAACCGGACCATCTTACAGTCAGTGCCATATCCAAAACAGATACCGTATACACTTCCTAACTGATGGAAAGTGTTTCAGTCTCTGGACCAGTGGGTTTCCTGTTCAGATCCATTAGTCCAGAGAAACTAGTCAGCTGAGACAGCCATGTTGAGACACTAAACAGCTGAGACAGCCATGTTGAGACACTAACCAGCTGAGACAGCCATGTTGAGACACTAAACAGCTGAGACAGCCATGTTGAGACACTAACCAGCTGAGACAGCCATGTTGAGACACTAACCAGCTGAGATACTAACCAGCTGAGACAGCCATGTTGAGACACTAACCAGCTGAGACAGCCATGTTGAGACACTAACCAGCTGAGACAGCCATGTTGAGACACTAACCAGCTGAGATACTAACCAGCTGAGACAGCCATGTTGAGACACTAACCAGCTGAGATACTAACCAGCTGAGACAGCCATGTTGAGACACTAGCCAGCTGAGACACTAACCAGCTGAGACACTAACCAGCTGAGACAGCCATGTTAAGACACTAACCAGCTGAGACAGCCATGTTGAGACACTAACCAGCTGAGATACTAACCAGCTGAGACAGTCATGTTGAGACACTAACCAGCTGAGACAGCCATGTTGAGACACTAACCAGCTGAGACAGCCATGTTGAGACACTAACCAGCTGAGATACTAACCAGCTGAGACAGCCATGTTGAGACACTAACCAGCTGAGACACTAACCAGCTGAGACACTAACCAGCTGAGACATTAACCAGCTGAGACACTAACCAGCTGAGACACTAACCAGCTGAGACATTAACCAGCTGAGACAGCCATGTTGAGACACTAACCAGCTGAGACAGCCATGTTGAGACACTAATCAGCTGAGACAGCCATGTTGAGACACTAACCAGCTGAGACAGCCATGTTGAGACACTAACCAGCTGAGACACTAACCAGCTGAGACACTAACCAGCTGAGACACTAACCAGCTGAGACACTAACCAGCTGAGACAGCCATGTTGAGACACTAACCAGCTGAGACAGCCATGTTGAGACACTAACCAGCTGAGACATTAACCAGCTGAGACACTAACCAGCTGAGACATTAACCAGCTGAGACAGCCATGTTGAGACACTAACCAGCTGAGACACTAACCAGCTGAGACAGCCATGTTGAGACACTAACCAGCTGAGACAGCCATGTTGAGACACTAACCAGCTGAGACACTAACCAGCTGAGACAGCCATGTTGAGACACTAACCAGCTGAGACAGCCATGTTGAGATACTAACCAGCTGAGACATTAACCAGCTGAGACACTAACCAGCTGAGACAGCCATGTTGAGACACTAACCAGCTGAGACAGCCATGTTGAGACACTAACCAGCTGAGATACTAACCAGCTGAGACAGCCATGTTGAGACACTAACCAGCTGAGATACTAACCAGCTGAGACAGCCATGTTGAGACACTAGCCAGCTGAGACACTAACCAGCTGAGACACTAACCAGCTGAGACAGCAATGTTGAGACACTAACCAGCTGAGACACTAACCAGCTGAGACACTAACCAGCTGAGACAGCCATGTTGAGACACTAACCAGCTGAGACACTAACCAGCTGAGACAGCAATGTTGAGACACTAACCAGCTGAGACAGCCATGTTGAGACACTAACCAGCTGAGACAGCCATGTTGAGACACTAACCAGCTGACACAGCCATGTTGAGATACTAGTCACTGACCATCACTCAGATGGAGCTAGCTGGCTTTGGTCCTATGGACCCGGGTCCTGAGACCCTCAGGTCTGTCTGTGTAGGTCTGACCAGGAGAGGTGGCTTTGTGGCTAAAGGGGTCTGCATGGGTATGACTGACCACCCATGGGCTGAACATTAACCCCTTGGTGACCCTGGCTGTGAGATAAGGACTGACAGTGTGCCTGGCAAACATCCAGGTCTTAGAAAAACACCACAAAGAGACCAGGACAGAGTCCGTTGGATATAGCTCCATTACGACCTGGCTTTAAAACAGCACAGAGAACCATTACTGGGGCTTCCTAACCAAGGGGTCAGGGGTTAGCACTCACCATAGGAACGCTCTCTCAGGGCAGTGAGGGCATCTAGATCTGCTCTGAGACCTGGAGTTCAACTATAAATCAAATCAAAATACTTTACAGACAAAAATAAGTAAAGTCCCAAAACCATCCCTTGCTGAGTTAGACAGATAGAAGAGGTAGTGAGAAATGGTTCCTCATTAGAAAGCGGTGTTGTTATTGGCATAGAGAATGGAAATCAGATGGTGAATTTGAACAATGTGAGTTCTGAGCTGTATCATATAACGTTAGTATAAACAGCTATCTGGAGTGGTATGCGGAGTGCAAGCAACGCCTCTCTGTCCTCTCAGCCAAACTACAGGAGACTCTCGTCAAGCGTAAGGAGACAATCTAACATCATCAGCTAAATCAACTGAGAGTAGCGACAGAATGAACAGATTCAGCAGAATGCTGACAGAACACTAGAATCCTGGAGCGTTCTATTTTGAAATCACAGATTCACAAGCAAAATAAGTGTAGAAGGTGTTCTATTCAAAAAGACTTGTTTAACAATCCTTTCTCTCTCCAAATAGTCCTACAACAAACAGCCAGTACGGCCTTAGCAGAGCCTTCTAACCAGAACTGTAAGAACAATCGAGTAATATCAATTCTAGATGCTGTTGAACTACTTCTAGTTTCAGAATGCTGATGAACAATCTCCAGTAATCCTGGAGCCATTTATTTAGAAATCACAATCAAATTAAACAAACACACACAATCTAAATGATGTATGTTTTGCTTGAAAATAACTTGTTTAGCAAGTTTATATTTTTTAAATATATTCAATCAATAAATAATGTATTTCATCTTTATTTAACAAGGCAAGACCGTTAAGAACAAATTCTTATTGACTATGACGACCTGGGATAACAACCATTTCCTGGTCCTAACCAGAGCTGTAAACGGAGGTCTCTGGTGTTAAGGGGAGGACTGTGTCTCATCAGGGAGCTCAGTGTTCAGCTCTTTATTACCAGGTGTAAAAAGATCATGGAGGTGGTTCTGGCCTTCAGTTAAAAGCTGTGGAAGTCAAGCTGTCCTTTTCACCTTGGGCTGACTGCCTAATAACGTGTTGTAGTGTTTTCGGTTTCACTATCCTGGTGGGGACCAGGAGTGTATGTGTGTTAACTTGACGTAGCAGTGTGTGTGTATAGCAGTGTGTGTGTGTGTGTGTGTGTGTGTGTGTGTGTGTGTGTGTGTTTTTGTGTGCTTCCCCTCACCTTGAGGTAGCAGTGTGTGTGTGTTTGTGTGCTTCCCCTCACCTTGAGGTAGCAGTGTGTGTGTGTTTGTGTGCTTCCCCTCACCTTGAGGTAGCAGTGTGTGTGTGTGTGTGTGTGTGTGTTCTTGTGTGCTTCCCCTCACCTTGAGGTAGCAGTGTGTGTGTGTTTGTGTGCTTCCCCTCACCTTGAGGTAGCAGTGTGTGTAGCAGTGGTGCAGCAGGTTATCGGAGGGCTGGCTGAGAGAGGAGACGGTGCTAGTCAGCTCAGGGGCGTACATGGGGACAGAGTGCTCCACATTAACACTGTCCACCTGCAACCTGAGGGCCGGCAGGGGCCGCACCGCCTGGAAGACTGGCACACTGACCGGACCTGGGGGGGCCTGGAGGGAGAGAGGAGGAGAGTGTTGTGTAGGGTTAGTGGCAGTCACTGGAGTACATGGTAGGAGAGAGGAGCGGAGCGGAGGAGAGGAGAGGAGAGGAGAGGAGAGGAGAGGAGAGGAGAGGAGAGGAGAGGAGAGGAGAGGAGAGGACAGGACAGGACAGGACAGGACAGGAGAGAACGGAGCATAGCAGAGAAGAAAATAGAATATCAGTCTACCTTCTGTCCCATGATGACAGGCATGAGTGTGTGTAGGAGGTTGAACTCTGCCATGTTGAGGGTGACAGTGACCTTCAGCAGGGTGAGGCAGGTCAGTCTGGTAGGGATAAACTCCTCTAGCATCGCTACCTCCTCCTGGGTGGCTGGGGCTCGGGGCTCCTCCACTGGGTCTGAGAGAGAGAGACAGGGTGAGAGGTCAGCCTGGTGGGGATAAACTCCGCTAGCATCGCTACCTCCTCCTGGGTGGCTGGGGCTCCTCGACAGAGAGAGAGAGAGAGAGAGAGAGGGGGGGGAGGGGGGAGCAGAGAGAGAGAGAGAGAGAGAGAGAGAGAGAGAGAGAGAGAGAGAGAGAGAAATATAGTGGGGGGAGTAGAGAGAGAGAGAGAGCGAGAGCGAGAGAGAGAAAGAGAGATAGCAAGAGAGAGCGAGAGAGAGGTAACAGGTTGAGACAGGTGACTGGTGAGGATAAACTCCTCCAGGACCACTACCTCTTCCTGGGGTCCTCGACTGGGGCTGTCACGACAGGGGTTAGAGACAGGGGTTAGAGACAGGGGTTAGAGAGGAAAGCCATCCTATGATTGAACGTTATCAATATTGGAGCAGTTGAGTTGTGTGAATGTTGTCAGCGATGACGATCTGGGCTGCTAACAAAGTTCAACAAGGGAATAGCATTTGTGAGCTACAGATTCCTGAGACCCTAGAAGTTGAACAGCATTCAGGCCGAGCAGCAGGAACTTACTGAGTAGATCTGGCCCCCAACCCTGGCCCAGGCTCAGCCCAGTGGAGGTTGTGTTGGTCTGTCTCTATGGTCTGAGGTAGAGGTTGTGTTGGTCTGTCTCTCTGGTCTGAGGTGGGGTAAGGCTCTACATCTGATCTGAGTGGCTGTTTGCTCCCTGGCCAACCGCTACAACCCTATCAGGTTCCCCTGGCTCAGTGTCCAATCACAGCTTGGCTTGGTATCCAACCACATGCCAACAGGCCTCGCTCGCTCAATGTCCTCAGTCAACAGCCGTTAGCTCAAAAGACCAAATGAACACCCACAGCTCTCTCTCTAGAAACCCTAGAAAGCTATTAGAGTCAAATACACTGGATTTTCCGCTTCCATTTAACTGATCCAACTAGGAATGATAAATAAATAATAATACTTCACATGTGTTCTTCAGCAACATACCAAGAAAATAAGAAAGAACACACAAGTACACTGTCAATCATTTGCTGGGAGCATTTGGAATGCTCTGAATTAAACAGGGAAATATCTTCTAAAACACAGAGGGAGCGTTTCTGGTCCAACTTGGCTCCTGGTCCATCTCCACTTGTTGGTTCTTTTGGAGAGAGATTCTCCCTGAGCTCTTGGTGAGGAGAGGAGGAGGAGGAGGAGAGAGATTGTCCCTGAGCTCTTGGTGAGGAGAGGAGGAGGAGGAGGAGGAGAGAGATTGTCCCTGAGCTCTTGGTGAGGAGAGGAGGAGGAGGAGGAGAGAGATTGTCCCTGAGCTCTTGGTGAGGAGAGGAGGAGGAGGAGGAGGAGAGAGATTGTCCCTGAGCTCTTGGTGAGGAGAGGAGGAGGAGGAGGAGGAGAGAGATTGTCCCTGAGCTCTTGGCAAGGAGAGGAGAGGAGGGGAGAGTTGTATCTGCCCCCAACCTCGCTCTCTCCTCGCATGGCAGACACACACAGAAACACACAGCAACCCCTGACCGAACCACCAGAGACTGGAACACCAGCAGACACAGCCAGGCCAGACAGATCACTACCAGGCAGACACACAGCCAGGCCAGACAGATCAGTACCAGACAGACACACAGCTGTCACACAGATCACTACCAGACAGACATACAGCCAGGCAAGACAGATCACTACCAGACAGACACACAGCCAGGCCAGACAGATCACTACCAGACAGACACACAGCTGTCACACAGATCACTACCAGACAGACACAGCCAGGCCAGACAGATCAGTACCAGGCAGACAGACACAGCCAGGCCAGACAGATCACTACCAGACAGACACACAGCCAGGCCAGACAGATCACTACCAGACAGAGAGACACAGCCAGGACAGACAGATCACTACCAGACAGACACACAGCCAGGCTAGACAGATCACTACCAGACAGACACACAGCCAGGCCAGACAGATCAGTACCAGACAGACACACAGCCAGGCCAGACAGATCAGTACCAGACAGACACACAGCCAAGCCAGACAGATCAGTACCAGACAGAGAGACACAGCCAGGCCAGACAGATCACTACCAGACAGACAGACACAGCCAGGCCAGACAGCTCACTACCAGACAGACATACACAGCCAGGCCAGACAGATCAATACCAGACAGACATAGCCAGGCCAGACAGATCACTACCAGACAGACAGACAGAGCCAGGCCAGACAGATCACTACCAGACAGACATACACAGCCAGGCCAGACAGATCACTACCAGACAGACATAGCCAGGCCAGACAGATCACAACCAGACAGACAGACAGAGCCAGGCCAGGTCCAGACAGAGAGAGAGAGATTCTACAGTCCTATTGAACCCTAGAGACAGTTCAACCCTGCTCCCATCTCAACATGACTAACATTGTTTCCCCCTGCTGCATCACTAGTTAACATGCACCTTCTCCCCCTGGACTGACAGGCATTGTAACAGAGAGAATGCAGAGGGAACACACAGGGCAGGAACACACAGACACACAGAGAAAATCGGATCCTTTGAAGACCTCTAATTACTCTATTTATTACAGATGCTGAAATAATTGAAAGCAACGGATGTTATGGTTTCAACAGAACTCTGACTTATTCCTCTGGAAATGACATCCACACATTTAGCTTTCCAAACAACCCACAGATGATGTAACCGCGGGCCGCGCCAAGTTGACGGCTAACAAAGGTGTTTATTTTGACCTTTTGACCTTTAGAAACAGGTCATAGAGGATCACTCCAACTAGCAGAACCCATGGGGACCTCTGAAGGAAGCAACATGATCTTTGGAGGGAAATATCATACATGTTTCATACACATACAGGGTGTTGGGTTGTACCGGAAAACAATGTTAGTGGTGATGAGTTGGAACTGTTGTCTTGAGAGATGGCCACTATGAGGACATTATAATAACAGTGTTGTCTTGAGAGATGGCCACTATGAGGACATTATGATAACAGTGAATGTATTGAGAGATGGCCACTATGAGGACATTATAATAACAGTGTTGTCTTGAGAGATGGCCACTATGAGGACATTATGATAACAGTGAATGTATTGAGAGATGGCCACTATGAGGACATTATGATAACAGTGTTGTATTGAGAGATGGCCACTATGAGGACATTATAATAACAGTGTTGTATTGAGAGATGGCCACTATGAGGACATTATGATAACAGTGTTGTATTGAGAGATGGCCACTATGAGGACATTATGATAACAGTGTTTTATTGAGAGATGGCCACTATGAGGACATTATGATAACAGTGTTGTATTGAGAGATGGCCACTATGAGGACATTATAATAACAGTGAATGTATTGAGAGATGGCCACTATGAAGACATTATAATAACAGTGTTGTATTGAGAGATGGCCACTATGAGGACATTATAATAACACTGTTGTATTGAGAGATGGCCACTATGAGGACATTATGATAACAGTGTTGTCTTGAGAGATGGCCACTATGAGGACATTATAATAACAGTGTTGTATTGAGAGATGGCCACTATGAGGACATTATAATAACAGTGAATGTATGAACAATTGCCTGTGGTATCACACCTGGATGGGGTTAGACTGTTAGACTGATAAAGTAGCTCTATGATATATTAGCTGTTAGACCATCTTACCTGGCTGTGGTTTGTAGTAGGGTTGGTATTTACCTGGCTGTGGTTTGTAGTAGGGTTGGTATTTACCTGGCTGTGGTTTGTAGTAGGGTTGGTATTTACCTGGCTATGGTTTGTAGTAGGGTTGGTATTTACCTGGCTGTGGTTTGTAGTAGGGTTGTTTTTTACCTGGCTATGGTTTGTAGTAGGGTTGGTATTTACCTGGCTGTGGTTTGTAGTAGGGTTGGTATTTACCTGGCTGTGGTTTGTAGTAGGGTTGGTATTTACCTGGCTATGGTTTGTAGTAGGGTTGGTATTTACCTGGCTGTGGTTTGTAGTAGGGTTGTTTTTTACCTGGCTATGGTTTGTAGTAGGGTTGGTATTTACCTGGCTGTGGTTTGTAGTAGGGTTGGTATTTACCTGGCTATGGTTTGTAGTAGGGTTGGTATTTACCTGGCTATGGTTTGTAGTAGGGTTGGTATTTACCTGGCTGTGGTTTGTAGTAGGGTTGTTTTTTACCTGGCTATGGTTTGTAGTAGGGTTGGTATTTACCTGGCTGTGGTTTGTAGTAGGGTTGGTATTTACCTGGCTGTGGTTTGTAGTAGGGTTGGTATTTACCTGGCTGTGGTTTGTAGTAGGGTTGGTATTTACCTGGCTATGGTTTGTAGTAGGGTTGGTATTTACCTGGCTGTGGTTTGTAGTAGGGTTGTTTTTTACCTGGCTATGGTTTGTAGTAGGGTTGGTATTTACCTGGCTGTGGTTTGTAGTAGGGTTGGTATTTACCTGGCTGTGGTTTGTAGTAGGGTTGGTATTTACCTGGCTATGGTTTGTAGTAGGGTTGGTATTTACCTGGCTGTGGTTTGTAGTAGGGTTGTTTTTTACCTGGCTATGGTTTGTAGTAGGGTTGGTATTTACCTGGCTGTGGTTTGTAGTAGGGTTGGTATTTACCTGGCTATGGTTTGTAGTAGGGTTGGTATTTACCTGGCTATGGTTTGTAGTAGGGTTGGTATTTACCTGGCTGTGGTTTGTAGTAGGGTTGTTTTTTACCTGGCTATGGTTTGTAGTAGGGTTGGTATTTACCTGGCTGTGGTTTGTAGTAGGGTTGGTATTTACCTGGCTGTGGTTTGTAGTAGGGTTGGTATTTACCTGGCTATGGTTTGTAGTAGGGTTGGTATTTACCTGGCTGTGGTTTGTAGTAGGGTTGTTTTTTACCTGGCTATGGTTTGTAGTAGGGTTGGTATTTACCTGGCTGTGGTTTGTAGTAGGGTTGGTATTTACCTGGCTATGGTTTGTAGTAGGGTTGGTATTTACCTGGCTATGGTTTGTAGTAGGGTTGGTATTTACCTGGCTGTGGTTTGTAGTAGGGTTGTTTTTTACCTGGCTATGGTTTGTAGTAGGGTTGGTATTTACCTGGCTGTGGTTTGTAGTAGGGTTGTTATTTACCTGGCTATGGTTTGTAGTAGGGTTGGTATTTACCTGGCTGTGGTTTGTAGTAGGGTTATTATTTACCTGGCTATGGTTTGTAGTAGGGTTGTTATTTACCTGGCTATGGTTTGTAGTAGGGTTGGGATTTACCTGGCTGTGGTTTGTAGTAGGGTTGGTATTTACCTGGCTGTGGTTTGCAGTAGGGTTGGTATTTACCTGGCTGTGGTTTGTAGTAGGGTTGGTATTTACCCGGCTGTGGTTTGCAGTAGGGTTGGTATTTACCTGGCTGTGGTTTGTAGTAGGGTTGGTATTTACCTGGCTGTGGTTTTCAGTAGGGTTGGTATTTACCTGGCTGTGGTTTGCAGTAGGGTTGGTACTCATGGTCCATGGCGCAGGCCAGCATCTTGAGAAGGCGGTGCACGGCGCTGCTGTTGAGCCGCAAGTCCAGAGGTCCGACCACCAGCCTCTTGACAGACGTCTCTTGGACCAGGGGGACCGGTTCTTCGTTAGCCACTACCGCCATGGTGAAGTCCTGCTGCCCTACACACACTGGAATAGAGACCAACATATTTTTTTATTTGGGATTATTTGGTAATAAATATACATTATTAGATGATTGTGTGCAACATAAGCATTTCTCTGCACCGCAATAACACCTGCTAAACTGTGTTCACAACTTCTCTGCACCGCAATAACACCTGCTAAACTGTGTTCACAACTTCTCTGCACCGCAATAACACCTGCTAAACTGTGTTCACAACTTCTCTGCACCGCAATAACACCTGCTAAACTGTGTTCACAACTTCTCTGCACCGCAATAACACCTGCTAAACTGTGTTCACAACTTCTCTGCACCGCAATAACACCTGCTAAACTGTGTTCACAACTTCTCTGCACCGCAATAACACCTGCTAAACTGTGTTCACAACTTCTCTGCACCGCAATAACACCTGCTAAACTGTGTTCACAACTTCTCTGCACCGCAATAACACCTGCTAAACTGTGTTCACAACTTCTCTGCACCGCAATAACACCTGCTAAACTGTGTTCACAACTTCTCTGCACCGCAATAACACCTGCTAAACTGTGTTCACAACTTCTCTGCACTGCAATAACACCTGCTAAACTGTGTTCACATCTTCTCTGCACCGCAATAACACCTGCTAAACTGTGTTCACAACTTCTCTGCACCGCAATAACACCTGCTAAACTGTGTTCACAACTTCTCTGCACCGCAATAACACCTGCTAAACTGTGTTCACAACTTCTCTGCACTGCAATAACACCTGCTAAACTGTGTTTGCAACTTCTCTGCACCGCAATAACACCTGCTAAACTGTGTTCACAACTTCTCTGCACCGCAATAACACCTGCTAAACTGTGTTCACAACTTCTCTGCACTGCAATAACACCTGCTAAACTGTGTTTGCAACTTCTCTGTACCGCAATAACACCTGCTAAACTGTGTTCATAACTTCTCTGCACCGCAATAACACCTGCTAAACTGTGTTCACAACTTCTCTGCACTGCAATAACACCTGCTAAACTGTGTTCACAACTTCTCTGCACCGCAATAACACCTGCTAAACTGTGTTCACAACTTCTCTGCACCGCAATAACACCTGCTAAACTGTGTTCACAACTTCTCTGCACCGCAATAACACCTGCTAAACTGTGTTCACAACTTCTCTGCACTGCAATAACACCTGCTAAACTGTGTTTGCAACTTCTCTGCACTGCAATAACACCTGCTAAACTGTGTTCATAACTTCTCTGCACTGCAATAACACCTGCTAAACTGTGTTCACAACTTCTCTGCACTGCAATAACACCTGCTAAACTGTGTTTGCAACTTCTCTGCACCGCAATAACACCTGCTAAACTGTGTTCACAACTTCTCTGCACCGCAATAACACCTGCTAAACTGTGTTCACAACTTCTCTGCACCGCAATAACACCTGCTAAACTGTGTTCACAACTTCTCTGCACCGCAATAACACCTGCTAAACTGTGTTCACAACTTCTCTGCACCGCAATAACACCTGCTAAACTGTGTTCACAACTTCTCTGCACTGCAATAACACCTGCTAAACTGTGTTCACTTCTCTGCACCGCAATAACACCTGCTAAACTGTGTTCACAACTTCTCTGCACCGCAATAACACCTGCTAAACTGTGTTCACAACTTCTCTGCACCGCAATAACACCTGCTAAACTGTGTTCACAACTTCTCTGCACCGCAATAACACCTGCTAAACTGTGTTCACAACTTCTCTGCACCGCAATAACACCTGCTAAACTGTGTTCACAACTTCTCTGCACCACAATAACACCTGCTAAACTGTGTTCACAACTTCTCTGCACCGCAATAACACCTGCTAAACTGTGTTCACAACTTCTCTGCACCGCAATAACACCTGCTAAACTGTGTTCACAACTTCTCTGCACTGCAATAACACCTGCTAAACTGTGTTCACATCTTCTCTGCACCGCAATAACACCTGCTAAACTGTGTTCACAACTTCTCTGCACCACAATAACACCTGCTAAACTGTGTTCACAACTTCTCTGCACCGCAATAACACCTGCTAAACTGTGTTCACAACTTCTCTGCACTGCAATAACACCTGCTAAACTGTGTTCACAACTTCTCTGCACTGCAATAACACCTGCTAAACTGTGTTTGCAACTTCTCTGCACTGCAATAACACCTGCTAAACTGTGTTCATAACTTCTCTGCACTGCAATAACACCTGCTAAACTGTGTTCACAACTTCTCTGCACTGCAATAACACCTGCTAAACTGTGTTTGCAACTTCTCTGCACCGCAATAACACCTGCTAAACTGTGTTCACAACTTCTCTGCACCGCAATAACACCTGCTAAACTGTGTTCACAACTTCTCTGCACTGCAATAACACCTGCTAAACTGTGTTTGCAACTTCTCTGCACTGCAATAACACCTGCTAAACTGTGTTCATAACTTCTCTGCACTGCAATAACACCTGCTAAACTGTGTTCACAACTTCTCTGCACTGCAATAACACCTGCTAAACTGTGTTTGCAACTTCTCTGCACCGCAATAACACCTGCTAAACTGTGTTCACAACTTCTCTGCACCGCAATAACACCTGCTAAACTGTGTTCACAACTTCTCTGCACTGCAATAACACCTGCTAAACTGTGTTTGCAACTTCTCTGCACCGCAATAACACCTGCTAAACTGTGTTCACAACTTCTCTGCACCGCAATAACACCTGCTAAACTGTGTTCACAACTTCTCTGCACCGCAATAACACCTGCTAAACTGTGTTCACAACTTCTCTGCACTGCAATAACACCTGCTAAACTGTGTTCACAACTTCTCTGCACTGCAATAACACCTGCTAAACTGTGTTCACAACTTCTCTGCACTGCAATAACACCTGCTAAACTGTGTTTGCAACTTCTCTGCACCGCAATAACACCTGCTAAACTGTGTTCACAACTTCTCTGCACCGCAATAACACCTGCTAAACTGTGTTCACAACTTCTCTGCACTGCAATAACACCTGCTAAACTGTGTTTGCAACTTCTCTGCACTGCAATAACACCTGCTAAACTGTGTTCATAACTTCTCTGCACTGCAATAACACCTGCTAAACTGTGTTCACAACTTCTCTGCACTGCAATAACACCTGCTAAACTGTGTTTGCAACTTCTCTGCACCGCAATAACACCTGCTAAACTGTGTTCACAACTTCTCTGCACCGCAATAACACCTGCTAAACTGTGTTCACAACTTCTCTGCACTGCAATAACACCTGCTAAACTGTGTTTGCAACTTCTCTGCACCGCAATAACACCTGCTAAACTGTGTTCACAACTTCTCTGCACCGCAATAACACCTGCTAAACTGTGTTCACAACTTCTCTGCACCGCAATAACACCTGCTAAACTGTGTTCACAACTTCTCTGCACTGCAATAACACCTGCTAAACTGTGTTCACAACTTCTCTGCACTGCAATAACACCTGCTAAACTGTGTTCACAACTTCTCTGCACTGCAATAACACCTGCTAAACTGTGTTTGCAACTTCTCTGCACCGCAATAACACCTGCTAAACTGTGTCCACAACCAATAAATTGTTATATCACACACACACACACACACACACACACACAGGATCATAACCACACACACTAACACGCACACACCCTCATCACAGTAGAAAGCGAAACCTCCAAGTCACCTCTTTACACTAAAAGGTCCATCATGAAACAGGGTTCATACACATTTTGACAGATGGAATTTCATGACTTCTCCATGACTTCTAACCAAATTTCCATGACCAAAAAATGGTGGTGACTCTATGTACATATAAAAAAGTAAGTGTAATGTGGTATGGACACTGAGAAGCTGCTCTCTGATCCCATGTACCATCTCCTGTCGTTGTGCAAGGCACTTAACTCCCACATAGCAGAATACCTGTTAGGCTACTGTAGAAAACACATGTAGTCAACACTCAGTCTGGAGAGATACTGGGTTGTGCAGGCTTTTGATCCAGCCCTGCTCAAACACATCAGCGTCAGTTTCTCAAAGTCTGATGTAAAACATTACAACCAGATAAGTTTTATGCCTTTTGAAACATTTCGCTCATTCAATATATCAAAGCTCAAATGGCTATGGTAAACTACTAATATTTTTTATTCAGCTGAAGCAATCCCACAAAATGTTCTTCAGGAAATGTACCTTTTCTAGTTTAGTCATATTGAAGTGTTTACTTTGCAGGCTAACTAGCATCTATTGAGTTGCAAAGTCCCATCCATTGGATGGCCAAATCAACTGGAAGTATCTACAAAACAGGTTTTGAAGCCAAATAATCCAAAAGAAAGGCTATATCTAATCTTTCTTCCTAAAATGACTGTTTGCGATTCACAAATTATTTTGATTTACATGATTCGATTAACCGCAATTGAACCGAATCCCAACTAATATAACGGCTAAGTGAATCGTTTATTTCGTCAAAAATAATCATTTTAATTAAGCGTATGAATCATTCAAAAAACAAAATCAGCTTCGTAATGCCTTAATCGCAAGTGTCGGTATAAAGTTTTTGGGGATATGACGAAAACATTCACACACAATAATAATAGCTAAACAGTTAACTAGAGGCTACAATATTTGTTTTGAATTGACTACCTAGTTATTAGTCTGTTCTCTATCATATTTTATAGGCTAGGCCTACCTGCTGTTGCAATGTCCGACTGTCTCTCTCTCCTTGAGCAACATCTCACTCATCTCGTACATTATGCAGGTGATGCTCCCAAACACAGACACGCTAAAAAGTATAATTCCGATTCTGGCTGATATGTTGATTTTTATTTGATTGATAAAATATTTTAAAACTGTGCCTAAATAAATTACATTAACAGATTAATTTCCATGACTTTTCCTAAACTTTTTGATTTGATCATTTTCCTAAACATTTCCAGGACTGGAAAACACCATGACTTTTCCAGGAATACCATGGCCTGTTGAAAAGTTGTTTAATCCTTTACTGGGACAGGGTTTGTTGAAAAGTCACTGCTGTCTTTGTGTCAGACCACAGTATTCCAGTATGAGGCCCAGGCTGTCCTATTGAAGAGTGTTACACGTCTCTGTGCCGGCAGCAGGTTGACTGATCAACTGTGTTAGAGCCTGCAGAGTCCTACAGGTTGACTGGTCAACTGTGTTAGAGCCTGCAGAGTCCTACAGGTTGACTGGTCTACAGTGTTAGAGCCTGCAGAGTCCTACAGTGTTAGAGCCTGCAGAGTCCTACAGGTTGACTGGTCTACTGTGTTAGAGCCTGCAGAGTCCTACAGGTTGACTGGTCTACAGTGTTAGAGCCTGCAGAGTCCTACAGGTTGACTGATATTCAGTGTTAGAGCCTGCAGAGTCCTACAGGTTGACTGGTCTACTGTGTTAGAGCCTGCAGAGTCCTACAGGTTGACTGGTCTACTGTGTTAGAGCCTGCAGAGTCCTACAGGTTGACTGGTATACAGTGTTAGAGCCTGCAGAGTCCTACAGGTTGACTGGTCTACTGTGTTAGAGCCTGCAGAGTCATACAGGTTGACTTGTCTACTGTGTTAGAGCCTGCAGAGTCCTACAGGTTGACTGGTCTACTGTGTTAGAGCCTGCAGAGTCCTACAGGTTGACTGGTCTACTGTGTTAGAGCCTGCAGAGTCCTACAGGTTGACTGGTCTACAGTGTTAGAGCCTGCAGAGTCCTACAGGTTGACTGGTCTACTGTGTTAGAGCCTGCAGAGTCCTACAGGTTGACTGATATTCAGTGTTAGAGCCTGCAGAGTCATACAGGTTGACTGATCTACAGTGTTAGAGCCTGCATAGTCATACAGGTTGACTGGTCTACTGTGTTAGAGCCTGCAGAGTCCTACAGGTTGACTGATCTACTGTGTTAGAGCCTGCAGAGTCCTATAAGGTTGACTGATATACAGTGTTAGAGCCTGCAGAGTCCTACAGGTTGACTGATCTACTGTGTTAGAGCCTGCAGAGTTCTATAGGTTGACTGATCTACTGTGTTAGAGCCTGCAGAGTCCTATATGTTGACTGATCTACAATGTTAGAGCCTGCAGAGTCCTACAGGTTGACTGATATACTGTGTTAGAGTCTGCAGAGTCCTACAGGTTGACTGGTCTACAGTGTTAGCCTGCAGAGTCCTACAGGTTGACTAATCTACAGTGTTAGGCCTGCAGAGTCCTACAGGTTGACTGGTCTACAGTGTTAGCCTGCAGAGTCCTACAGGTTGACTAATCTACAGTGTTAGGCCTGCAGAGTCCTACAGGTTGACTGGTCTACAGTGTTAGCCTGCAGAGTCATACAGGTTGACTGATATACAGCGTTAGAGCCTGCAGAGTCCTACAGGTTGACTGATCTACAGTGTTAGAGCCTGCAGAGTCCTACAGGTTGACTGGTCTACAGTGTTAGAGCCTGCAGAGTCCTACAGGTTGACTGGTCTACAGTGTTAGAGCCTGCAGAGTCCTACAGGTTGACTGGTCTAAAGTGTTAGAGCCTGCAGAGTCCTACAGGTTGACTGATCTACAGTGTTAGAGCCTGCAGAGTCCTACAGGTTGACTGATCTACAGTGTTAGAGCCTGCAGAGTCCTACAGGTTGACTGGTCTACAGTGTTAGAGCCTGCAGAGTCCTATAGGTTGACTGGTCTAAAGTGTTAGAGCCTGCAGAGTCCTATAGATTGACTGGTCTAAAGTGTTAGAGCCTGCAGAGTCCTATAGATTGACTGGTCTACAGTGTTAGAGCCTGTGAAATAACAGTGGGGAGGCTGTATACAGGGGGTACCGGTACCGAGTCAATGTGAAATAACAGTAGGGAGGCTGTATACAGGGGGTATCGGTACCGAGTCAATGTGAAATAACAGTAGGGAGGCTGTATACAGGGGGTACCGGTACAGAGTCAATGTGAAATAACAGTAGGGAGGCTGTATACAGGGGGTACCGGTACCGAGTCAATGTGAAATAACAGTAGGGGAGGCTGTATACAGGGGGTACCGGTACCGAGTCAATGTGAAATAACAGTAGGGAGGCTGTATACAGGGGGTACCGGTACCGAGTCAATGTGAAATAACAGTAGGGGAGGCTGTATACAGGGGGTACCGGTACAGAGTCAATGTGAAATAACAGTAGGGGAGGCTGTATACAGGGGGTACCGGTACCGAGTCAATGTGAAATAACAGTAGGGGAGGCTGTATACAGGGGGTACCGGTACCGAGTCAATGTGAAATAACAGTAGGGGGAGGCTGTATACAGGGGGTACCGGTACAGAGTCAATGTGAAATAACAGTAGGGAGGCTGTATACAGGGGGTACCGGTACCGAGTCAATGTGAAATAACAGTAGGAAGGCTGTATACAGGGGGTACCGGTACCGAGTCAATGTGAAATAACAGTAGGAAGGCTGTATACAGGGGGTACCGGTACAGAGTCAATGTGAAATAACAGTAGGGAGGCTGTATACAGGGGGTACCGGTACCGAGTCAATGTGAAATAACAGTAGGGGGAGGCTGTATACAGGGGGTACCGGTACAGAGTCAATGTGAAATAACAGTAGGAAGGCTGTATACAGGGGGTACCGGTACCGAGTCAATGTGAAATAACAGTAGGGGGAGGCTGTATACAGGGGGTACCGGTACAGAGTCAATGTGAAATAACAGTAGGAAGGCTGTATACAGGGGGTACCGGTACCGAGTCAATGTGAAATAACAGTAGGAAGGCTGTATACAGGGGGTACCGGTACAGAGTCAATGTGAAATAACAGTAGGAAGGCTGTATACAGGGGGTACCGGTACCGAGTCAATGTGAAATAACAGTAGGAAGGCTATATACAGGGGGTACCGGTACCGAGTCAATGTGAAATAACAGTAGGAAGGCTGTATACAGGGGGTACCGGTACAGAGTCAATGTGAAATAACAGTAGGAAGGCTGTATACAGGGGGTACCGGTACAGAGTCAGTGTGAAATAACAGTAGGGGAGGCTGTATACAGGGGGTACCGGTACAGAGTCAGTGTGCGGGGTACAGGTTAGTAACTACAGAGTAGAGTAGGGAGCAGTGGGGAGTGGAGCGGCTTGGTCACACACACACATACACACACTCTCTCTCTCTCACACACACGTCGGCCCTCGACCCTATGTGATGTATATTCCAAATGTCCATTCTTTCACACAGCTGTTCCTTTATTCACCGCCGACACGCCGGTCACCGTTAGTTTGATTTAAACCCACCTCTCTCTCTCTC
This sequence comes from Coregonus lavaretus, assembly GCF_964263955.1. Classification (NCBI taxonomy): domain Eukaryota; kingdom Metazoa; phylum Chordata; class Actinopteri; order Salmoniformes; family Salmonidae; genus Coregonus; species Coregonus lavaretus. The sequence continues at coordinate 83,238 of NW_028156749.1, forward strand.
TCTGCAATAAAACTGGATCAATTAAAAACTAGGAGAAGGGAGAAGAGGGAACTAAACTTGCTTTATTCCATCACGTACGTACGTACATACATACATACATACATACATACTGTGATACGTGATTTGAAGGAGTCAGGCGCAGGAGGGTAAATCACAGCAGAGTTTATTCCGTAATACAAGGTCAACCTGTCCAGTGAGCAAAACAGGAGCACTGGAACAAACAGGCACACGGGGAAAATACCCCGGCAATACAAAATACACGGAGCTCAACCAAGCTACTATCTCCTCACAATAAACAATCACCCACAAGGACAAGGGGGCAGAGGGAACACTTATACACGTACTAATGAGGGGATATGAACCAGGTGTGTGTAATAGACAAGACAAAACAAATGGAGTGATGAGATGAGGAGCGGCAGTGGCTAGAAGGCCGGTGACGACGAACGCCGAAGCCTGCCCGAACAAGGAGAGGAGGCAGCTTCGGAGGAAGTCGTTACACAGAACACCGTCAGAACGCATAGGCTGTGTCCCTAATGGTACCCTATCCCTTATGGGCCTGGTCTAAAGTAGTGCACTACATAGGGAATAGGGTGTCATTAGGGATGCACACAGGGTTCACAGGGCCAGACATGAATTCCAGTTCCACTGAATGAATGGAGGGTTCAAATTCCTGTTTGATTTTGGAGATTAAACGTGTCACTTCCTCTCCCCTGTCTGCGCTGCTATTGGCTGTGGCGGATTAAGACTAATATACACCATATGGCAGCAGTTAGAAACCAGATGAAGGATGGAGAGGGTTGAAATTAGCTGGGATTTAAAGAATTACAACTATCTCCCATTCCTCCCTCCAAACCATCACATTATTTCTTTGTGAAGTCAATAGTGAGTTGCGAACGTGTGATGACTTCGAACAGGTCGAGTTACGTTTACCTAAAGTTTACACTAGTCCTGTGGCAATGGTCGGTGACTAATCTGATTGGTTGACACTGGATAGTCTCATCTCCAGAGGTTGAACGCTGATAGGAAAGTATTCCCATTGATGGGTGCAACCCTAATCACCCCTGACACTATGACACTTATCCAGACATCAGAATGGGTTTGACAGCTGAAGCTGACAGTATCAATGTTTAGTTTAATTTAGAGGATTATCTGGAACTGACAGGAGGGGAAACAACAGCCCAGTCAGGGCTGGCTGCAGGTGGGGGAATGTAGAGAGGGAGGGAGGGAGGGAGGGAGGGAGGGAGGGAGGGAGGGAGGGAGGGAGGGAGGGAGGGAGGGAGGGAGGGAGGGAGGGAGGGAGGGAGGGAGGGAGGGAATGACGTTCTGTAGGTCTATAGTAGTATCATGGTCATATAAACCAACAGCCATTAGCCCGGATGACAACAACAGTCAGTTATCACTAGAGAGTATACTGGCTTTGTTTCAGTCAGTTATCACTAGAGAGTATATTGGCTTTGTTTCAGTCAGTTATCACTAGAGAGTATACTGGCTTTGTTTCAGTCAGTTATCACTAGAGAGTATATTGACTTTGTTTCAGTCAGTTATCACTAGAGAGTATATTGGCTTTGTTTCAGTCAGTTATCACTAGAGAGTATATTGGCTTTGTTTCAGTCAGTTATCACTAGAGAGTATACTGGCTTTGTTTCAATCAGTTATCACTAGAGAGTATATTGGCTTTGTTTCAGTCAGTTATCACTAGAGAGTATAGTGGCTTTGTTTCAGTACGTTATCACTAGAGAGTATACTGGCTTTGTTTCAGTCAG